>NW_024359967.1:6675-9701 GCF_014805655.1 Passer montanus | reverse complement strand
TAGGCCAGAACCCCGGACAGAGAAGGGCAGGAAGGGAGTGGAACTCACAGTGTCCCAGAGATCTCCATGGGAAGGAAAGAACCCAGCCCCAGTGTTGCAGGGGCAGCCACCAGAGGCCAAGTGTCATAGGCTGACAAGGAAGTGAGTTTTCTCGGGAAGTTATAGTCAAACCCTCAGTGCTCAGATTTGAATATTGATACCTGGTGTAACCACGGAAGACATGGACACCTCTCTGAGAACACAGGGGGTTAAAAGCAGAGAACTGCCAGGGGAACTCTCTCTTTTGTTCTGGTCAGTGAAGGGTTCAGACCTCCCCTGCCCAGCCACAGGCCGGTTGGGGCAGGGGAAGCCATGCGGCCTAGGCTGTGGTAGGCCAGAACCCCGGAGAGAGAAGGGCATGGAGGGAGTGGAACCGGGCACGGCCCCTGCAGGAACGGAGGGGTGGAGAAGCACTGAGATGTCCTGGGCAGGCCCTGCAAAGAGGGCCCCCCACCAGACAGAGAGACAGCCTGTGCCAACTTGAAATTTGATAACATGTGATGGTGAACAGAGAAAGATGAGGAGGGTGTGGTGGTGCCCTCTGGCTTCAGGGAAGAAGATCTCTGTTTTCAAGACCCTCGGCCCCATCAGAGGTGAAAATGGGGGGACTGTTGTCCCAAAAATGAGAAAAACTGTCATTCTTTGGTACTTGGCAAAGCATCCTTAGAAGGAACCCTATAAGCAGTTATGGTCCATGGACGGTGGTGAGGGCATGGAAGGAGGAGGTCACAATGGTAGATGTGGAAACAGAAGAGGTTTCAACTGTGTTTCCTGGGGAAGACTATGGTATAAGAGAGACTCCACTCTCCCTTGATGAACTGAGAATTGATTATCTGAGAGGTGGTAACGTGACTGAGAATCCAAGGTTTTGTCTCACTGTGCTTTGGTGGAAATTGGGTGAGGGGAGGAGGAATGTTTTGGAAGGTTTTGGTTTGAATTGTGTGTGTTTCTTTTATTATAGTTGTAGGTTCATAAAGTGCTTTCCTTTATTTCTAAACTTGAGCCTGCTCTGCTCTGTTTCTGGTCACATCTCACAGCAGCCATTTGAGAAAAATCCATTTTCATGGGTGCAGTGGTATTGCACCAGCACCAACCCATGACACAGAGAAAGTCCAGAAGGGCAGGAAAGACACCAGGAGTTGGTCACATTTTCTCCTGTCACAGCTGTGACTCAGAGGACAGGACTAAACCTGGAAAGGCTCAGGCACGTTATTGACCTCCTGCTGCCTAAGGAAAGAAAGAAAAATTAAGATCATTTGTCCTTTTTTGGTTGTCCAGTTCAAAAAAGACACTGAGTCAACCAAGCAGGTTGGGAAAGCTGGATATACAAGGATTTACAAGGGGAAGCTGGGAGTAGAAGATGTGCCCATACTCATAGTGAAGGAAAATCCTGTTCTTGGATGAAACTCCCTAAGGGAACGACCCCTTAAGAGAAGGTGGTTCCCACTCTTGGAGATACTAGAATTTTGACTGGAAGTTGGGTGACCTGAACTGCTTGGCCCTACTTGGAACAGGTTTTTGACTTGTTAATTCAAAAGAGGATATCTAATCTAAATTATTCTGAAGTTTTATGTACAGGGTTCCATCTGAACTGGGTCACCAAAATCTTCCTCCTATGCCAGTGGATGTGGAATTTTGGGTATAAAATCCAGTGGCTTCACTGAATATTCCTCCATTTCTTAGAACTTTAAATATTTACCTCAAACAGAAGAAGAAAGGCACCAAAATAGACACCAAATGTTAAAAAAATGTATAATTCTCTTTTTTTTCTGTTTCTTCTCCAGTCTCTGTGATTTCTCTCTACTATCCTTCATTTTCCTAGGAATTTCTCAACACCCTCGGTCTCCTTTTTCCATCTGACATGCCTTAAAACTTTGAAGACTTTAAACAGCAGCATTTGAAGTCTCCCTGTCCTGGTGTTAACATGTGTTTTTGGTTTGGGTGTCCCAGGACATGCACTCCTGAAGATTACACATTACTTTGCTGTTCCTGCTGTCTCCTGGAAAGATTTCAGCCCAGCCATAGCTGGAACAGTTCATGTAAAAACATTTATTATCCATTTACCGCTGTCACTCTGCTCTTGACATTACTCTTTCTTCATCCTCATGGATGGAGAAAATGCATGCTCTCCGAGGGGAAAGAAGGGAATAAAAACTCTGCTCTGGAACTCCATCCAGAATGAGCATATGAGGAGGAAAAAATGCCTTAAATATGTTTTTTATCTGTCTAAGCTTAGCCAGACCTGGTGTCTTCTCCCAACTGGTCATTTCAATCCATGAAGACATAACAGAAGAATATTGACCTCATTTTCTCTACTGTTGAATATGTTGATATTTTTATTTAGCCTTACAAGATAAAAAAGTGGCATGAATTAAATTCTTCCTGTGGAGAAACTGAGGCACAGGAAAAGACTGGGATTCATCTGCATAATTTGGTGTGTCTGTAATTTATTTATCTTAATTTAATTATTGTAAATTAAAGACAATCCAATCAACAAACTGAATAGAATTTAGAGTGTGAATCACCTGACAAAGTGCACGTCTGGTTTAGGGTGAAATAAATCACAGAATGGTTAGAGAAAACCTTCAAGATCATCCCATTCTCTACAGCCTGAGTGTGATTCAGCTGCCTTGGCATTCAATTTATTGAAATTTTAGTCAACCAATCCATGCATTTACATATTGCTGGTCAACAGGACAGGGAGCCAAGAGGAGCGCCATTCCCTCCTACAGCCCATTAGAGACTTTGTGACACCTAAAACAGGTCCAGGAACCAAAGACCAGGCCAGCATGGTGACTCCACACATCACTTCTACAGCTGGGGGTGGAGGGACCTGGGAGATCACCCAAATCACAAAATTACAGAATTGCAAAGGCTGGAAAAGTGCTCCCCAGGAAACACAGCTGGAACCTCCTATGCTTCCATGGTTCTGTCCCGTGGCCATGTAAGAGGGAAGTCCAGCCAAAAGGCCACTGCAATCATCTCCT
>NW_024359967.1:6333-6638 GCF_014805655.1 Passer montanus | reverse complement strand
GGGGGTGGAGGGACCTGGGAGATCACCCAAATCACAAAATTACAGAATTGCAAAGGCTGGAAAAGTGCTCCCCAGGAAACACAGCTGGAACCTCCTATGCTTCCATGGTTCTGTCCCGTGGCCATGTAAGAGGGAAGTCCAGCCAAAAGGCCACTGCAATCATCTCCTTCATCTACGGTGCTTCTCATCTGCTGACATTTCTTCACTCACTCAAACCTTCTTTTCACTTGCCCATCCTCCGTCCCCTCTCAATTCTCAGCTGGGGAGGATCAGTGTTTTTTACAGCTTCCATTGTCTCAGCACCA
>NW_024359967.1:0-6142 GCF_014805655.1 Passer montanus | reverse complement strand
ACAAAGTGCCAGAGGGCTTTTCCCACCCAGCCCACCATAGGTCCCAGCCCTCAGCCCTGACCTCCTGTAGAAAAATCATCAGAGAAGGAAAAGTTTCATTTGAACTTAATCTGGAGGCTGCTGTGAAAGTCTATAGAAAGATGTTTTTAAAAAAGATATTAAGAACAAAGGAGGGCCAGTGAAAATGTCCATTCTTTATTTCATAGGGGAGTGGGGGAGAATGGAATTGTGCTGAGGAATATGCCAGGGGCATCCTGGAATTCTCTGTCAGCAATAGTGTGGCCAGCAGGACCAAGGCTCTAACTGTCCCTCTGCGCTGGGCGCTGGTGAGGTCACACCTCATATCCTGTGCCCAGCTTTGAGTCCCTTTACCCTGTGCCTACATTTAATAAACATTACCATCTCATTGGGTGGTAATACAGTTATCTCTTGTGTCTTTGTCATAAATATGTGCCATATTGCAGATTAGAGGTATGGGGACAGTAAATTGATATGTTTTAAGTAATTTAGGAATGAAAAAGAGAATGTATTATCTTTGGAAGGAAGATCAGGTCTCTCAGGAAATATTTAAGGGGAATGCTAGAGCATGTAGAAAAAAACTTCTTGGTGGATGCAGGAAAGGCTGTGGATGTGTGCAGGGCAGTGACTCTTCCCCTGTACTTGGCACTGGTAAACAAAAAAAAAACCCCAAACAAACAAAAAAAAACCAAGCAAACAACCAAAAAAACCCAAAAAAAACCCCAAACAAAAACAAAAAAAAACCAAAAAACACACCAAAACAAACAAAAAACCCCAACCAAACAGAACACCACCCCTACAAAATAAAAAATCCCCCAAAAAACAATAATAAAAAAAGAAAAAACAATAAAAACAAACAAACCAAAACAGAACAAAAAACCAAAACAAACATAAGAAAAACCAAAAGCAGAAAAACCAAAAGAAGGAAAGGAAAACACCACCCCACAAGACTGTTCCATCCTTCACTTTTCAGACCTACACTCACACAAGACCTGGGGCTGCAAAAAAATGAGAATTCATTGAGCATATTTGCAGGAAAAGCAGGTTTAAGACAGGTTTTCAGCAGAACTGTTCTCAGCTGAGCCAAAAAGGCCCCTTTGGCAGCTGCAGGGCCATTGGAAAGGCAGAGCCTCAGCCCACAGGGCAAAAAAAGGACTCTGAGTTCCCCTTCCCTGGCACCAAACTCTGTTCCCAGGCTGCTTCACACACAGGATTCTTCTGGAAGACCGCACAAAGCTGAGAGTGGGCTCTGGCTTCTCCGTGTTGTGTCTCCTAAAGCCTGGGAGAAGAAATTTTGGGTCAGCTCGGCTGGCACAATCCCTCCTGGCGCAGGCACAGCGCTGGGAAGGGCTTTGCTTGCCAAGGCTTTGCTGCAGCCAAGGAAAACTCCTGGCTCAGGGTCACCTTTGCTGCTCAGCCAGAGCCCCCAGTGCCCCAGCAGCAGCAGCAGAGAATGGCAGCATTGCCACGGGCTGGCACAGGAGGGGAGATTTCCCCCTGGAGAGAGAGGCTCCTATTGCAGTTTTTGCATTCAGGTAGCTGCAGATGCCTCAGCTTTGGCTGCACAGCAGCTGGAAATGCAAGTCCAGGAGCTCTGTGCATGGCCAGCCCCAGCAGGTGACAGCAAGGACAGGGCCCTGGCACAGTGACATTTGCAGGGAGCGCCTTCAGCAAGCGCTGGGGGCTGGGACTGTGTGCAGAAAATGCCCTGGAGGTCTCTGCAGTCAGGCCAAAGGAACAAAGTTTCAGTTGTGGCCTCGTTAGGGAGCACCAAAATCAATTGTTTTCCATTGTCAGATGTTCCAAGAGCCCCAGAGGAGAGCCCAGGGGGCCAAGGAATGGAGAGCAGGGACTGTGCAGGAGCTTCATTGGTATCAGTCCAGCTACCCTTTTCTCCTTATATGTGCTCCCTGAGAATGTTCCCCCCTCTCCTGTCCCCCATTGGTCCCGGTTTACCGCAATGCTCCACCCCTGTTACCTCATTGATCTTCTTCCATTTCCCTGTGGCATGGAGGCAAATCTCATCCTCTCCTTGTCCTGCCTTCCCCATAGACCAGGGAGGACAAGTCTCTGTGGCAGAACCTTGTGGAAGAGGCCATTTTGAGCGACGCCACGGGGCACTAATCCAACAGGGAGGAAAAGCCACTGAGATCCCCCAGGAGGAGGGCCTGCAAACCCATAAGGGAAGCCCTGCAAATGTCCCAACTGCAGGAAGAGCTTCTTGCACTTCTCCAGCTTCATCCACCATTGGAGAACGCACATTGGGAAGAGCCCTGGTGAACTATGTTCACTGTGATCCATGCTCCGAAGACACTTGTCTGTATTCCTGCCCCTGCCAATGGCATGATGTAGGACTGAAGAACATGAAGGTCTGGCCGTGGCCATGTCATTACATTCACTCCCACCTCGGGTCATTGCCAGGGGCAGGAAAGGGATTCTCTCTCTCTGCCTGAGGAAAAGGGTGTCCTTTCCAGGCAGGAGGAAATACTAGGCCCGGAAGAGGCAGGGATTTGTGTTGTAGTTTTCCATGTAAATAGTTTTTCTTATGCTTTCTGTTATCAATATTGTTTCTGTTCCTGTTTGTTTTTTATCTCGTTGATGTTCCCGGTAAATTGTTCTTATCCCAGCCCAGGATCTTTGCCTTTTGTGCTTTCCATGGGAGGTGGGAGGACAGCCAGCGGCAGCGCGGTTTTAGTGGGAGCAGGACATTGGGGAATCCCATTCCTAAACCCTGGCCCATGGAATCCAAGCATCCCAGCTGGTCCCAGCCTTGCTGGCCATGGCAACAGTCTTGAGAGCAGGTCCCTGGCTGGGACTGTGGGAACGTCTTCCCTCTGGCGCCCAGGGACAGGACTGGAAGGAACGACTGCAGCTGAGTCGGGGCAGGCTCAGGTTGGATCTCAGGAAAAGGTTTTTCCCCAGAGGCTGCTGGGGCCCTGCCCAGGCTCCCCAGGGAAGGCTCCCAGCTCCTGCCAGGCCCAGGCTGGCATTGCTGGGGTGTCCTGTGCAGGGCCAGCAGTTGGACTCCAGGATCCTGATGGGTCCCTTCCAGCTCAGCCAATTCTGAGGATCTGGGATCCCGTGACCCTGGGGATGGGGCTGCAAATGGTTGCCATGGCAACGGGCTCTGGCTGCAGGCCTGAGCTGGTGTGAATGGAGCTGCCAAGGGACTAACCATAGCAAGAGGAGGCTAGTGATGGTAGCCATGGAAACTGACCATAGCAACAGGGGGCTGAGGATGGTTGCCGTGGAAACTGACCATCGCAACAGGGGGCTGAGGATGGTTGCCATGGAAACAGACCATAGCAACAGGGGGCTGAAGATGGTTATCATGGAAACTGACCATAACAGCAAGGGGCTGGTTATGGTTGCCATGGAAACTGATCATAGCAACAGGGGCATGGGGATGGTTGCCATGGAAACTGACCATAACAACAGGGGGCTGAGGGTGGTTGCCATGGAAACTGACAATAGCAACAGGGGGCTGGAGACGGCGACCATGGAAATTTCCCATAGCAACAAGGGCCTGGGGATGGTTGCCATGGAAACTGACCATAGCAACTGGGAGGTGTTGATGGTTGCCACGAAAACTGACCATAGCAACGGGCATCTGGTGATGTCTGCCATGGAAATTTTCCATAGCAACAATGGTCTGGGGATGGTTGCCCAGCAAAGTGACCATAGCAACAGGGGGCTGGGTATGGTTGCTATGAAAACTGACCATACCAACAGGGGGCCGGTGATGGTAGCCATAGAAACGGACCATAGCAACAGGGGTCGGGGGAAGGTTGCCCTAGAAACTGACCATAGCAACAGGGGGCTGGTGATGGTTGCCATGCAAACTCACCATGAAAACAGGGGGCTGGGGATGGTTGCCATGGATCCTGACATAGCAACAGTGGGTTGCGGATGGTTGCCATGGAAACTGACCATAGCAGTAAGGGGCTGGGGATGGTTGCTATGGAAACTGACCATAGCAGTAAGGGGCTGGGGATGGTTGCCATGGAGATTTACTATAGGAACGTGGTGCTAATCATGGTCGCCGTGGAAACTGACAATAGCAACAGGGGGCTGGGGATGGGGGCCATGGAAACTGGCCACGGCACGAGGGGGCCAGGGGTGCTTGCCATGCTCACAGACTATAGCAACGGGGGGCTGGTGAAGGCTGGGATGGAAACTGACCATAGCAGGAAGGGGCTGGGGATGGGGGCCATGGAAACTGGCCACGGCACGAGGGGGCCAGGGGTGCTTGCCATGCTCACAGACTATAGCAACGGGGGGCTGGTGAAGGCTGGGATGGAAACTGACCATAGCAGGAAGGGGCTGGGGATGGGGGCCATGGAAACTGGCCACGGCACGAGGGGGCCAGGGGTGCTTGCCATGCTCACAGACTATAGCAACGGGGGGCTGGTGAAGGCTGGGATGGAAACTGACCATAGCAGGAAGGGGCTGGGGATGGGGGCCATGGAAACTGGCCACGGCACGAGGGGGCCAGGGGTGCTTGCCATGCTCACAGACTATAGCAACGGGGGGCTGGTGAAGGCTGGGATGGAAACTGACCATAACAGCAAGGGGCTGGTTATGCTTGACATGGAAACTGACGATAGGAACAAGGGGCGGGGGATGGCTGCCATGGAAACTGGCCACGGCAAGAGGGGGCCAGGGGTGCTTGCCATGCACACAGACTATAGCAACGGGGGGCTGGTGATGGTTGCCATGGAACCTGACATAGGAACAGGGGGCTGGGGACGGCTGCCATGGAAACTGGCCACGGCACGAGGGGGCCAGGGGTGCTTGCCATGCTCACAGACTATAGCAACGGGGGGCTGGTGATGGTTGCCATGGAACCTGACATAGGAACAGGGGGCTGGGGACGGCTGCCATGGAAACTGGCCACGGCACGAGGGGGCCAGGGGTGCTTGCCATGCTCACAGACTATAGCAACGGGGGGCTGGTGATGGTTGCCATGGAACCTGACATAGGAACAGGGGGCTGGGGATGGCTGCCATGGATACTGACCATACCAACAGGGGGCTGGGGATGGTTGCCATAGAAACTGACAATAGCAACAAGGGGCTGGGGAAGGTTGCAGGGATAGTGATAGCTGCCATGGAAACTGACCATAGCAACTGGGGTCTGGGGATGGTTGCCACGGAAACTGACCATAGCAACGGCGGTTGAGGATAGTTGCCATGGAAACGGAGCATAGCAACAGCGTGCTGGTGATGAAGGCCAGGGAGACTGACCACAGCAACAGGGGGCTGGGGATGGTTGCCATGGAAACTAACCATTGCAACGGGCGGCTGGGGATGAATGCCAGGGAGTCTGACCACAGCAACAGGGGCTGGTGGTGGTTGCCATGGAAACTGACCATACAAACAGGGGACTGGGGCTGGTAGCCATGGTAATTGATCATACCAACAGGGGGCTGGGGAGGGCTGCCATGGAAACTGACCATAACAACAGGGGGCTGGTGATGGTTAATATGGAAACTAACCATAGGAGCAGTGGGATGCGGATGGTTGCCAAGGAAACTGACCATAGCAACAAGGGGCTGGGGATGGTAGCCATGGAAACTGACCATAGCAACGTGAGATGGGGATGGTTGCCATGGAAACTGACCATAGTAACATTGCGCTGGTGATAGTTGCCATTAGAAACCGACCATAGAAACGGAAGGCTGGTGATGGTTGCCATGGAACCTGAGCATAGGAACACGGGGCTGGTGATGGCTGCAATGGATACCGACCATAGCAACAGGGGATAGTGATAGCTGCCATGGAAACTGACCATAGCAACAGGGGGCTGGGGGTGGTTGCCATGGAAACTGATCATAGCAACGGGGGCTAGGTATGGTTGCCATGAAATCTGACCATTGCAACAGGGGTCTGGTGATGTTTTCTTGGAAACTGACCATAGCAACAGGGTCCTCCTGATGGTTGCCATGGATCCTGACATAGGAACAGGGGGCTGGGGATGGTTCCCATGCAAACTGACCATATCAACAGGGGTGTGGTGGTGATTCCCGTGGAAACTGACCACACCAAGAGAGGGCTGGGGGTGGTTGCCATGATAATTGATCATAGCAACGGTGCGGTGTTGATGGTTGCCATGGAAACCGACC
>NW_024359966.1:0-263 GCF_014805655.1 Passer montanus | reverse complement strand
TCTTTACTCTTCCTGTTACAAATTTCTTCATCTTGCCTAGGGCTCATCCTGCAGCTGCTCCAAGGGTGGTTTCAGAGAATCCCAGAATCGGCAAGGTTGGAAAAGTCCTTGGGGTCATCAAGTCCAGCCTGTGCCCTGACACTGCCTTGTCTCCCCTGAGCCTCCCCTTCTGGCAGATAAACAACCCCAGCTCCCTCAGTTGTTTCCTCACAGAACATGTGCTCCAGACCCATGCCCAGCCTTGTTGCCCTTCTCTGGACACA
>NW_024359965.1:0-263 GCF_014805655.1 Passer montanus | reverse complement strand
CCCAAAAAGGGGAAAAAAAAAAAAAAAAGCAATCCCAGCCCCCCTGAGAAAACCCTCTCAGCTTCCCACCCCCAGACCCCAAAAATGTGGAACACCCCTCTAGCCCTCCAAAATCATCCCCAGCCCCCCAAAAATGGGTCGCAGCCCCTCCAGCCCCCCAATAACCATCTCAGGCCCCCCAAAATATCCCCCCAGCTCCCCAAAAATGGGTGCAGGGCCCCTCCAGCGCCCCAAAAAAAGGGAAAAAGGGTGGAGGCTCCCCA
>NW_024359964.1:0-263 GCF_014805655.1 Passer montanus | reverse complement strand
AAGTTCCATTTCCTTCAATGGAATGTGCTGCAGAGACCCAAACTGTTAGAGAAAACCAGTTTCCAATTAAATTGCACAAGACATGTACAAGATTTTTCACTACTGCTAGGCTGAGTTGAAACTGGAATTCAGGTCACAGACAGAATGAGTACTATGGTTTGATTCTGCTCCTTGTCTTGGTTTGAAACAGAGGTGTCTGCCAAGGAAGGCAGGCACCTCCTTTGGAATGGAAAATATGACCGCTTTCTCTCTGAATTATTATT
>NW_024359963.1:0-263 GCF_014805655.1 Passer montanus | reverse complement strand
CAGGATGGTGAAAGAACTTTCTTTGTCTACAAAAGAGTTTAATTGTTCTGAAATATTTGTTGTTGCATCGTTAAATATTTCATTGTTGAAGAAATAGTGAAGTTATTTTGTTCAAATTTTAATGGCTTTCTTATTTTGCCTGCTCAGGCCAGCAATTCAGTTATTTAAAACCACCATTTATGACATGAAAACAGCTGTTAAAATTTTCATCCAGAGTGCAGAATTTTGCCACTAAACAAAATCAGTGTTTTTTTCAATTTTTT
>NW_024359962.1:0-263 GCF_014805655.1 Passer montanus | reverse complement strand
AAAAAGAAAAATAAATAAATAAAAAAGCCCTAGCATCTGCTATTGCATAAGTTAAATTTTTCTCGTATGTGGACTGAGCTGGCAATTTATGGATAGTCCATATACAGAAAATAGAGCTGATTAGATGTTCAGAAAGGAACCTGCTCTTTGGATACTGGAGTTTTATTATGTAATGAATCACTCAGATTCATCTTTCCCCATGCCTCTGCCAAATTTGGAGGATGAACCCCATGGTCTGCCTTTGGCTGCTGTAACACTTTGTC
>NW_024359961.1:0-263 GCF_014805655.1 Passer montanus | reverse complement strand
CATGAATGTTAATGAGATGCAAACGAGACTCCAAGCCCACCTAAACTGGATACAAGTGAGATGCAAATGAGATGCAAATGAGAAGGAAACCAGACATAAACGAGGCACCGGGAATATGAAAATGAGATGCAAATGAGATGTAAATCAAGACAGAAACGAGCCGTTAATGAGATTCAAATGAGGCCGAGGTGAGATGTTAATGAGATGCAAATGAGGTGATTATACCGCATTTACGGCATGCAAATGAGATGAAAATCATGACA
>NW_024359960.1:0-263 GCF_014805655.1 Passer montanus | reverse complement strand
GTGTCCCCGGTGCCAGCCCCGTGTCCCCTCCCGCTCTCACCGCGGCTCCGGGCGGCTCCTCCCGCTTCGGGGCCAGCAGCGCCGCCAGGGTGGCACCTGTGGGGTGGCACCTGAGAGCTGGCACCTGTGCGGGGGCACCTTCGGGGGGACAGCGGGACGTGTCCTGTGTCCCTCCCTGCGCGGGGACAGGGGGACAGCGAGCGCCGGCCTGTGCCGGGCCCGGGGCTCGGGAGCGGGGGATCCCCTGCCAGGGGGGACAGGGG
>NW_024359959.1:0-263 GCF_014805655.1 Passer montanus | reverse complement strand
CCCCCCTCCTCGTTCCGCTGTCGCGACAGCAGCTGCGTGCCGCGCCTCTGGCTCTGCGACGGCGAGCGCGACTGTCGCGACGGCGAGGATGAGGAGGAGGGGGGGGAGGGGCGGTGCGCGCCCCGCCCCCCCGCGCCCTGCCCCCCCCTGCAGTTCTCCTGCGGGTCCGGCGAGTGCGTCACCAGGAGGTGGCGCTGCGACGGCAGCCCCGACTGTCGCGACGGCTCCGACGAGGAGGGGTGCCGTGAGTCGGGGGGGACTGG
>NW_024359958.1:0-263 GCF_014805655.1 Passer montanus | reverse complement strand
TCAACCTGTGTTTGTAGGAGAGGGACTCCACCCCTCTAATCATTGTCACAGCCCTCCTATGGACATGCTCTAACAGGTCCATCCATGTCTTTGCTGTGCTGCAGACCCCACAGCAAGACACAGCACCCCAAATGGAGTCTCATGAGGGCAGAGTGGAGGGGCAGAATCACCTCACCCACCCTGCTGTCACACTGCTTTGGAAGAAGCCCAGGTTGTGGTTTGCCTTCTGTGCTGTGAGCACACACTGCTGGCTCATGTCCAGC
>NW_024359957.1:0-263 GCF_014805655.1 Passer montanus | reverse complement strand
GGGTGGTCCCGGGGTGGTGCCAGGTGCCCCCTGCTCACCTGTCCACAGGTGGAGGCCGTCGAAGGCGAAGGAGTTGAGGTCGTCGCCGGCGCCGTTGCCCCCCCAGCCCGCGCCGCCCCCCGGGGCGGGCCGGAAGCCCCCCGCAGCCCCCCAGCCCACGCGCAGGTGGGTGGGCACGGCCGTGACGAAGGGCTGGGCGCGCTCCACGGCCACCTCGAAGTACCAGCAGCGGAACTGCGTGGAGCCCGGCGCCGTGCCCACAA
>NW_024359956.1:0-5659 GCF_014805655.1 Passer montanus | reverse complement strand
GCCGCGTCCCGCCCGACGCCGTCTCCAGCTGGAACGGCCGCTCCGGCCGCGCCGAGTTCGTCTGCTCCACGCGCGACCGCGGCTGCAACCTGGGCTCCTTCGCCCCCGCGCGCGGCGCCTTCTGCGCCTTCCCCTGGGACGAGCGGGAGCTGCGCAGCGCCGACTTCCAGCTCCTGCTCAACCCCGGCGGCTTCGAGGCGCTCGACTGGGTGCCCACGTCCTTCGGCGACACGCCGCCGGGCGCCGTCGAGGGCTGTCCGCTCACCGACCTCTTCGTGGGCCGCAGCCCCGACGGGCTGGGCAAGGCGTCCAAGGAGCAGCAGGCGCTCTTCGTGGCCGTGGACGGCGAGGAGGTTTGGTACAAGTGGTACGAGGTGCTGGTGGCGCGGCAGGGCGCGGCCGACGTGGCCATCGCCGACGTGTCCTACAACGGCACCGCGGGCGAGGAGAGCGCCGAGGACGCGGAGCTGGCCGCGGTGCCGGCCCGCAACGAGGCCTGCGAGGCGGCCGCACAGTGGGTGAGCCTGGACGAGGCCACCGAGGCGGAGCACGGCTGGAGCGCCGAGCTGCCGGCGCTGGCGGCTACAGTCCTGGGGCCACCACACCACTCCCACATCCAAGAGAAGGAAGCCAAGATCTGGAGCCACCAGGATCATGGGGCCCATCAGTTCTGGTCCAACCACCCCTGTGGGATCTTGGGGATCAGGGAATGTGATCATGGAGTCACCAGGTCATGGGGGTGTCAATGGTCATGGTCCCACCACCCTGTGGGATCTTGGGAATCAGGGAATGGGATCACGGAGCCACCAGGTCATGTGAGACATCAAATATCCATCCTCATCCGTGTTTGAGCCACCTCAGGACAGTCCTGGGGCCACCACACCACTCCCATATCCAGGAGAAGGAAGCCAAGATCTGGAGCCACGAGGCTCATGGGGCCCATCAGTCATGGTCCCACCACCCCTGTGGGATCTCAGGGAGGAGGGAATGGGATCATGGAGCCACCAGGTCATGGGAGACATCAAACATCAGCTCATGTCCATCCTCATCCATGTTTGAACCACCTCAGGACAGTCCTGAGGCCACCACATCGCTCCCAGCTCCAGGAGCAGGGAGCCAAAATCTGGAGCCACCACCCCTGTGGGATATCTGGGATCAGGGAACGGGATCATGGAGCCATGAGGCTCATGGGGCCCATCAGTCATGGTCCCACCACCCCTGTGGGATCTTGGGGATCAGGGAATGGGATCATGGAGCCACCAGGTCATGGGGGTGCCAATGGTCAAGGTCCCACCACCCATGCCCAACGCCCCTGTGGGATCTTGGGGAGCAGGGAATGGGATCATGGAGCCACCAGGTCATGGGAGACATCAAATGTCCATCCTGATCCATGTTTGAGCCCCTCAGGACACTCCTGGGGCCACCACACCTCTCCCATCTCCAGGAGAAGGGAGCCAAGATCTGGAGGCCCCAAGCTCATGGGGGTGTCAATGGTCGTGGTCCCACCACCCCTGTGGGATCTTGGGGAGCAGGGAATGGGATCATGGAGCCACCAGGTGATGGGGGTGTCAATGGTCGTGGTCCCACCACCCCTGCTGGATCTCCAGGAGCAGGGAATGGGATTGTGGAGTCAACCATCAGCTCACATCCATCCTCATCCGTGTTTGACCCAGTTTAGACCAATCCTGGGGACATCAAACATCAGCTCGTGTCCATTCTTATCCAACAGTCCTGGGGCCACCACATCGCTCCCATCTCCAGGAGCAGGGAGCCAAAATCTGGAGCCACCAAGCTCATGGGGGTGTCAATGGTCATGGTCCCACCACCCCTGTGGGATCTTGGGGATCAGGGAATGGGATTGTGGAGCCACCAAGTCATGGGAGACATCAAATGCCCATCCTGATCCATGTTTGAGCCACCTCAGGACACTCCTGGGGCCACCACACCACTCCCATCTCCAGGAGCAGGGAGCCAAAATCTGGAGCCACCAAGCTCCAGATTTGGGGGTGTCAATGGTCATGGTCCCACCACCCCTGTTGGATCTTGGGGAGGAAGGAACGGGATCACGGAGCCACCAAGTCATGGGAGACATCAGATGCCCATCCTGATCCATGTTTGAGCCACCTCAGGACACTCCTGGGGCCACCACACCTCTCCCACCTCCAGCACCACGGAGATCCAACACCTGCACCCACCACCCTCACGGGGCCCCACCACCGCCCCCCGTCCCCCGAACCTCCACCGACGCCCCCCGCCCTCCCTCACTTGTCCCTGGCGGCCGCCCGGGCGTGGATCCGCGCGTGCCGCGCCAGCGAGGACTTGTTGCTGAAGCTCTTGCCGCAGTGGCCGCAGGGGAAGGGCCGCTCGCCCGTGTGCGAGCGCTCGTGCACCGTCAGGTCCGCCAGGTACTTGAAGCTCTTGCCGCAGGCGCGGCAGGGGTAGGGCCGCTCCTGCGTGTGGCTGCGCCGGTGCATGGTCAGGTTGGACTGCTGGCTGAAGCGCTTGCCGCAGGCCGGGCACGGGTACGGCCGCTCGCCCGTGTGCGAGCGCCGGTGCTTGTTGAGGTCCGAGGGGTTGGTGAAGCTCTTGCCGCAGGCGCCGCAGCCGTAGGGCCGCTCGCCGGTGTGCAGCCGCCGGTGCGTGGTCAGCGTGGACAGGTGGCCGAAGCGCTTGCCGCAGGCACCGCAGCCGTACGGCTTCGCGCCCGTGTGCGTCCGCTCGTGGGTCTTCAGGTGGGTCAGGCGGCCGAAGCTCTTCCCGCACTGCCCGCAGGGGTACGGCCGCGCCGACGGGGCCGCGGCCGCGCCGCCAGTGGGGTCTCGCTGGGTTTGGCGCTGGGGGGCTCCTCGCCGGTGGTGGGGCTGGGGAATGGGCGGCTCCCGGGCCGTGGTGGGATCTGCGGGGGGATGAGAGGGTCCGTGGGGGGTTCCCCATGGGGAATGTCCGGCTCCGGCCCCTCCGTGCTCCAGGGGGGGTGGGGAGGGTCCAGCGCCCTCCGCTGACCCCCCAAATCCACCCAGGGGGGGACAGCAGGAGAAGGGTGAGGCGGGACCTCCAATCAGGTGGGGTTAGACCCAAGGGGATGGTCTGGAGCCCAAGGAGATGGTCTGGAGCCCAAGGAGATGGTTTGGAGCCCAAGGAGATGGTTTGGAGCCCAAGGAGATGGTTTGGAGCCCAAGGAGATGGTTTGGAACAGAAGGAGATGGTTTGGAACAGAAGGAGATGGTTTGGAGCCCATTGAGATGGTTTGGAGCCCAAGGAGATGGTTTGGAAAAGAAGGAGATGGTTTGGAGCCCATTGAGATGGTTTGGAGCACAAGGAGATGGTTTGGAGCCCATTGAGATGGTTTGGAGCACAAGGAGATGGTTTGGAAAAGAAGGAGATGGTTTGGAGCCCAAGGAGATGGTTTGGAGCAGAAGGAGATGGTTTGGAGCCCAAGGAGATGGTTTGGAGCAGAAGGAGATGGTTTGGAGCCCACTGAGATGGTTTGGAGCCCAAGGAGATGGTTTGGAGCAGAAGGAGATGGTTTGGACCCAAGGAAACGGTTCTTGACCCCAAAATTTGGTTTTGTCCCAAGGAGATGGTTTTATGCCCAAAGGGATGATTCCTGACCCCAGGATTTGGGTTTTTACCCCAGGATTTGGGTTTTTGACCCAGGATTTGGATTTTTGGTCCATGGAGATGGTTTTTGACCCAGGATTTGGGTTTATTGTCCATGGAGATGGTTTTTGACCCCAAAATTTGGGGTTTTGGTCCATTGATGGTGTTTTTGAACCCAGGATATGGGTTTTTAATCCATTGATGGTGTTTTTGACCCCAAGATTTGGGTTTTTGGCCCACTGTGATAATTTTGACCCCCAGGAGATGATTTCTGGGTCCCACCACCTCCAAGCTCCCCCGGCTCCAGCGGCACCACCCCCGCCCCGTTTTTGGGGTGGCCGAAGGTTTTCCTGCCCCCACCCTGTACCTCCTTCCCGTGGCTTCTCCTCCTCAGCCGCCTCCTCCCGGGGGGGCTCCGACGGGGGGCTCGGGGGGACCCCCAAAGCTCCGGGGTCCTCCTCGTCCCCAGGGGCCACGTCCTCCACCTTCACCCGCACCGTCACCTGGGGGACACGGGGACACGGAGCTGCCCGGGGGACCTGGGCACCCCCAAAAGCTCTAAAAGGGTTTTGGGTGCTGGGGATCCTCAGAGGAGATTTGGGTGCTCAGGACCCCCAAAAGGAGATTTTGGGGCCTGGGAACCCTAAAAGTTGCAGAGGGGATTTGGGTGCTGGGGATCCTCAGAGGAGATTTGGGTGCTCAGGACCCCCAAAAGGAGATTTTGGGGCCTGGGAACCCTAAAAGTTGCAGAGGGGATTTGGGTGCTGGGGATCCCTTGGAGGTTGGGGGGAATTTGGGTGCCTGGGACCCCCCCAGAGGCTCTCAAAATTTTGGGTGCTGGGGGCACCCAAAAGACGCTGAGGGGTTTTGTGTTCCCAGGACCCCCAAAAGATGCTGAGGGGTTTTGGGTTCCCAGGACCCCCAAAAGACGCTGAGGGGTTTTGGGCTCCAGGACCCCCAAAAGAATCTGAGGGGTTTTGGGCTCCCAGGACCCCCAAAATACGCTGAGGGGTTTTGGGTTCCCAAGACCCCCAAAATACGCTGAGGGGTTTTGGTTCCCAGGACCCCCAAAAGACTCTGAGGGGTTTTGGGCTTCCAAGACCCCCAGAGGGGATTTTGGGGCTCAGGACCCCCCAAAACTCCTGAGGGAATTTGGGTGCTGGAGATTCCCAAAGTCCCCAAAAAGGGTCTTGGGTCCCCAGGACCTCAAAAAGCAGCCAAGGGGATTTAGGCACCCATGAATCCCTTTCCAGCCTCAATTTTGGGTTTTTTCCTTGGGAATGAGCTCAGGATCCCACAGCAGGATTGGGCTGGAGTGTAAAGGGGGGATCAATTATTCCCAATGTTGGGGCCAGCACCCCAAAATCTGGAGCTGCTCCCACCTGCTGTCCTGGTGCCCAGGACCCCAAAAGCTCCCAAGGTGATTTAGGCACCCCCTTTCCAGCATCAATTTTCTTTTATTCCTTGGGAATGAGCAGGGATGGGACAAAGTGGGAGGTGAGCAATGATTCCTGATTTAGGGGTGTGCACCCCAAAACCCGGAATTGCCCCCAAAAAGCTGCCAAGGGGACTTAGGCACCCCCTTTCCAGGCTCAATTTGGGGTTTTTTCCTTGGGAATGAGCAGGGATGGATGGAGTAGGTGAGCAATTATTCCCGATCTGGGGGTGAGCACCCCAAAATCTGGAATTGCTCCCACTGGCTGCCCTGGACCCCAAAAAGCTGCCAAGGGGACTTAGGCACCCCCTTTCCAGGCTCAATTTGGGGTTTTTTCCTTGGGAATGAGCAGGGATGGGCTGAAGTGGGAGGAATGTAAGGGGGAGATAATTTACTCCAAATCTGGGGGAATTCCCCCAAATTCCCCTTGGGAACCCCATATCTGGACCCGCTCCCACCTGCTGCCCTGGACCCCAAAAAGCTGCCAAGGGGATTTAGGCACCCCCTTTCCATCCTCAATTTTGTTTTTTTTCCCTTGGGAATGAGCAGGGATGGGTGGAGTAGGTGAGCAATGATTTCCAATTTAGAGGCATGTACCCCAAAATCCGGAATTGCTCCCACTGG
>NW_024359955.1:0-263 GCF_014805655.1 Passer montanus | reverse complement strand
AATACTGAAAAATAAAGCTTTCCCACCCTCGAGGGATGGGACGGCACAGAGACTTTGAAAACAAAAGTAATGTGAATTTATTTCTTCACACAGAGCAACTGAGGCCCAGGGATGAGAAGCCAGGATGTTTCCAAGCATTGAAGAGCAATTGAGGTGTTGTCCCATCTCCTGGGACATCTCCCATGTCCAGGATTTAACATGATGGATTCTGGAATCAGTCTGGCCCCCAGCCTGGGAATATTAATTTTTCAAAGTATTTTCAG
>NW_024359954.1:0-263 GCF_014805655.1 Passer montanus | reverse complement strand
GGGGACGCTCGGGACCCCCGGGACCCCCCGGGATCCACCCAGGGACACCTGGGACCCCCCCAGGGACCCCTCCCCATCCAGGGACCCCCCCGGGACCCCCAGGAACACCCCCGGGACCCTTCCCCACCCAGGGACCCCCCAGAGACCCCTCTGGGGACACTCGGGACCCCCCGGGAATCCCCTGGGGACGCTCGGGGACACTCGGGAGCCGCCCGAGGATCCCCTGGGGACGCTCGGGACCCCCAGGGACCCCCGGGACCCCC
>NW_024359953.1:0-263 GCF_014805655.1 Passer montanus | reverse complement strand
AAATTCAGCCCAAATTCAGCCCAAAATTCGCCCCAAAATTACCTAAAAATCATCCCAAATTCACCTCAAAATCAGCCCAAAATTCACCCAAAAATTCAGCCCCAAATTCAGCCCAAAATGCCTCAAATTCACCCCAAAATTCATCCCACATTTACCTCAAAATTCATCTCAAAATTCACCCCAAAATTCCCCAAAATCGACACAAATTCACCCCAATTTAACCCAAAATTCAACCCCAAATTCACTCAAAATTCAGCCCAAAA
>NW_024359952.1:0-263 GCF_014805655.1 Passer montanus | reverse complement strand
CAGGGTTCTGATGAATTCGGGGGTGGATGGTTTGTGGTGTTTTTTTTTGGTGGTGGTATATGTGTATTTTTTGGGGGTAAGAACGAGCTCTCCCCCCGCCTCCCCCGCCAAGTCCATTGATCGCAGCCTCCCGTGCCGGAGCGCGGAATGGGAGCAGCACGCAGGCGGGTGACAACAAAACAAAGGGGGATTTTGTTTGGCTGTTGTTAACCTGAAAGATCTTGGTGCGAAAGCTTGGTTCTTTTTCTTCGGATTTTTTTTTT
>NW_024359951.1:0-263 GCF_014805655.1 Passer montanus | reverse complement strand
TATAAAATGGATTATGGGAAGAGATCATGAGCTCTTGGAAATCTTTGAGCACTTGCAATGCATTTTAGACATCTAGAGCCTCAGCAGTGCTAACTGTGCCAGACTACCTTCATGTGGGTAGAGAGTAACTTTAAAGATTTGGATCACCTAAACCATTTCAGAAATGTGTAATGTAGTGGAGCAAGAAGATCCTTTTGGGCCATCATTCCTATTAAGCAGCAACTGTCAGGAATATGAAAGTCTTGCATGTCCATTTCTTCTAC
>NW_024359950.1:0-263 GCF_014805655.1 Passer montanus | reverse complement strand
GGAGAATCACCAGAGACCAGCAGCCAGGCAGAAAGATCTCTTGGCCTCCTGGATGGAAACAGCTGTCAGCGTCCTGGAGCAGTTCCTGCGCAAGGAACACCCTGCCCAGCTCAGCAGGGGTCTGCAGGGACAGAGGCCGTGGGTAGCCTGCTGCCCAAGGTCTGGGCAGAACTTTTCCAAAAAGAAGAACATGTTCTTGACCCTGTGCTGCCCTGGCTGCGCCAGAGGCTGGAGGCAATATATGGGTCCCAGTGGTGGCTGGC
>NW_024359949.1:0-263 GCF_014805655.1 Passer montanus | reverse complement strand
ACCCACCCTGTTTTGCCTGAAAACCTCTCAGAAAATAAACAGTGCTGCATGATAGACTGAACTATTTACAAGTCTACTTTCACCATGGATGATGAGAGTGGATGGGAAGGAAAAAACCATGTTTAATGTCTCTGGTGTCTTGTTGACTTCTGCACAAAGTGTGGAGAGCCTGGAGCACTCAGGTGCAGGTCCATGGCTAGCCTTAAAATGAAAATATCGATGTCTGTCAGCTCTTCTGTGTGTCTAAAACAAGCTCTGGGACT
>NW_024359948.1:0-263 GCF_014805655.1 Passer montanus | reverse complement strand
AAAAATCCCAATAAAACCCCGAATAAATCCCCAAATTGCCGCGCTTTGGCTCCGCTCCTCCGGCTGACATCCCCGCTGTTGCCCCCCATTTCTGGGGTATTTCCCCCCGATTTTGGGTTGATTCCGGGGGATTTTGGGCGTTTCTCAGCGGCGGGCGAGGATCTCGAGGCTGGCGAGGCGCGCCAGGCTCCCGAAGTCCACGGGCAGCAGGCGGCGCCAGAAGCGGCGCTGGCGCCCGAAAACGGGGGCGGGGAACCGGGGGG
>NW_024359947.1:0-263 GCF_014805655.1 Passer montanus | reverse complement strand
ACGTTGGGATTTGGGGTTGGGTTTGGGTTGGAGGGTGGTTACAGGTGAGGGACATCAGGGTTTGGGGTTAGGGGGTCATGGGGTGTGGTTACAAGTGAGGGACATTGGGGTTTGGGGTTAGGGGGTGCTTACGAGTGAGGGATATCGGGGTTTGGGGTTAGGGGGTCATGGGGTGTGGTTACGAGTGAGGGACATTGGGATTTGGGATTAGGGGGTGGTTACGAGTGAGGGATGTCGGGGTTTGGGGTTGGGTTTGGGTTGGG
>NW_024359946.1:0-263 GCF_014805655.1 Passer montanus | reverse complement strand
GTGCCACCGGTGCCACCATTCCCAGTGTCACTGGTCACCCCCAGTGTGCCCCAGCCTGTCCCCAGTGCCACCATCCCACTGTCACCACCCCCGGTGCCACCAGTGCCATCATCTCCAGTGTCCCCAGTGTCCCCATCCCACTGACCCCAGTGTCCCCAGTGCCACCACCTCCAGTGTCACCAGTCGCGCTCTCAGTCTGTCCCAGTCTGTCCCAGTGCCACCCTCCCTTGTGCCCCCAGTGCCACCGTTCCCGGTGTCCCCAG
>NW_024359945.1:0-5516 GCF_014805655.1 Passer montanus | reverse complement strand
TGGGGACAGGGCAGGGATGGCCGGGAATGGCCCGGGGGATCCCGAACCCTGAAATCACCCGAGGGGACCCCAAAGCAGGAATCCCCCGTGGGATCCTTAAGCCCCGAATCACCCGGGGCACCCCAAAGCCCCGATCCCATCAGCCAGGGGACCCCAAAACTCCAAACCCCCCAATCCCATCACTCAGGCCACCCCAAAGTCCCAATCCCATCACCCAGGGCACCCCACAGTCCTGGTCCCATCAGCCAGGGGACCCTAAAGCCCTGATCCCCCCCAAAACCATCACCCAGGGCACCCCAAAACCCCAATCCCCCCCAATGCCGTCACCCGGGGCACCCCAAATCCCCAATCCCGTCACCCGGGGCACCCCAAAGTCCCAATGCCATCCCCCAGGGCACTCCACAGCCCCGGGTCCCGCGGCGCTGCCGGGCTGGCTCAGGGCAGGGTCACGGATTTGGCGTCGCCGCCGGGGAAGCGAATCTCGTGCGCCAGGCACGGCCCGTGGGGCTCCTTGCCGAAATCCACCAGGAAGTTCTTGTTCACGGCCAGGCCGCCCTTGTCCGTGTCCACGTCGAGCTGCAGCATCACCGAGCCCTCCCTGCGCGGGGACAGCACGGGCTGCAGGGGACAGCGACCCCCGGGCGCCCCGAGCTGCTCGGGGAGGGGTCCCCAGTTCCCATGGAGGGGACAGGATGGGCTCGGGGGCAGCTTTGGGTCCCCAGTTCCCTCAGGATGGGCTCGGGGACAGCTTTGGGTCCCCAGTCCCTCGGGACAGGACAGACCCAGGGGCAGGAGGGGCTCGGGCTCGGTTCCCCCTCCCCAGCCCCCCTGGCTGGGCTCAGGCCGGGCCCCCTTGGGCCGAGCTCAGCCGGGCTCCGCTCGATCCCCCCGGCCGGGAGCGGCTCCGGGAGCCCCGGCGGGGTGGCGGCCCCCTCCCCTCGCCCGCCCGGCCCGGGAGCCTTTGGCAGCCGGGAGCGGCTCACTTGAGCAGGCTGGGGTAGAACTGCCGGTCCCAGGTGCTGTAGAAGGAGTTGGTCACGTAGAGCCGCTTCCCGTCCAGGCTCAGCTGCAGCGAGGCGGGGCCGCCGTACACGCGCTTGCACTGGGACACACGGACTGGGGTTACTGGGGGCGCTGGGGCACGGGGACACACGGACTGGGGGCACTGGGACACACGGACTGGGGGCACTGGGAGCACGGGGACTGGGGGCACTGTGGCACTGGGACACACGGACTGGGGGAACTGGGCGTACTGGGAGCGCTGGGACACAGGGGCTGGTGGCACTGGGAACTGGGGGCACTGGAAGCACCGGTGGCACGGGGACACACGGACTGGGGGCACTGGGAACACTGGGACACACAGACTGGGGGCACTGGGGGTACTGGGAGCACTGGGACACAGGGGCTGGTGGCACTGGGAGAACTGGGAGTGGGGTTACTGGGGACCTAGGGCTGGATCCCAGGGGCAGTGAGAGCAGGCTCACGCTCAGGTGAGCACACACACACTCACACTCACTCTCACACTCACTGTCCCCCTGTCCCCGCTCACCTTGACCACCAGCGGCTCGGGCTGGCACTTGAGCTCCTCGTCCCGGCACACGGTCACGGGGCCCCCTCGCAGGATGCTGCCCCCCACGAACACCTGCAAGGGCGGCGCTGGCACACGAGCGTTCCCCGGCCCGGCCCCCCGGCCCCGCTTGGGCCCCCGGCCCGGGGCTGCCCCTCACCTGCCCCACCAGCCGCGGCTTGCAGTTCCTGGCCAGCTCGTACTGCCGGATGTCCCCGTGCAGCCAGTTGCACACGAACAGGAACCGGTCGTCCGGGCTGATGACCAGGTCGGCGATGAAGGCTGCGGGCAGAGCCGGGGCTCAGGGCCGCGGGCAGAGCCGGGCCCGGCACACGGGGCTGGGCTGAGCCGGGCTTTGGGGCAGGGACCGGGACTGTGGGCTCAGGCAGGAGTTGGGCTCAGGCAAGATTCGGGGTCACCCCGCAGGCTCTGGGGTCACCAGCCAGCTCTGGGGTTACCGGCCGGGCTCTGGGGTCACCCCGCAGGCTGTGCCCGCTGCAGGGGCCGGGCACGACGGGCTCACCGCGCTGCCCCCGAGCCGAGCCGAGCCGAGCCGAGCCGGGCACGATGGGCTCACCACGCTGCCCCTGCCCCGCTGCCCCGGGCTCGCACTCGCCTCGCAGGATCGGTAGAGGCGGAAGATGGCCCCGCTCAGGGCACAGCCCACGTAGCCCTCGGCGGCCTCGGCGCTGTGCAGGAAGCGCACGCTCAGCGGCAGGGAATCCTCGCCCAGGTCGAAGCACTGCGTGAGGCTGCGGCACGACAGGTTCCACACGTTCAGGCGGCGGCCGAAGACCCCTGCGGGACACGGGGGAAAGGCTCGGGGCCGGCCCGGACAGCGAGCGCTCCCCGCGGGGCTCCTGCCGGGCACGGGCACGGGAAGGGCAGCGGCCGGGACCCAGCTGGGAAAGGGAACCGGGAAATGGGAAATGCAGGGACTGGGGAGAGGGAAGTTGAGGGACTGGGAAATGCAGGGACTGGGGAGAGGGAAATGGGAATTCCAGGCACTGGGAAATGGGAAATGGAGGGAACTGGGAAATGGGAACTGGGAAATGCAGGAACTGGGAAATGCAGGAACTGAAAGGGAACCGGGAAATGGGAAATGCAGGGACTGGGGAGAGGGAACAGGGAAATGCAGGGAACTGGGAAATGCAGGAACTAGGGAGAGGGAACAGGGAAATGCAGGGAACTGGGAAATGCAGGAACTGGGAAATGCAGGGACTGGGGAGAGGGGAGTTGAGGGACTGGGAAATGCAGGGACTGGGTAATACAGGGACTGGGAAATGCAGGGACTGGGAAATGGGAAATGGAGGAACTGGGGCGAGGGAACTGGGAAATGGGAAATGAAGGGAACTGGGAAATGGAGGGAGTGGGAAATGCAGGAACTGAGGAGAGGGAACAGGGAAATGCAGGATTTGGGGAGAGCACAGGGAAATGCAGGATTTGGGAGAGCACAGGGAAATGCAGGATTTGGGAGAGCACAGGGAAATGCAGGATTTGGGAGAGCACAGGGAAATGCAGGATTTGGGAGCCACAGGAAAATGCAGGATTTGGGAGAGCACGGGGAAATGCAGGAACTGGGAAATGCAGGAACTAGGGAGAGGGAACAGGGAAATGCAGGATTTGGGAGAGCACAGGGAAATGCAGGATTTGGGAGAGCACGGGGAAATGCAGGATTTGGGAGAGCACGGGGAAATGCAGGATTTGGGAGAGCACAGGGAAATGCAGGATTTGGGAGCCACAGGAAAATGCAGGATTTGGGAGAGCACAGGGAAATGCAGGATTTGGGAGCAGCCCGGCCCTGCCTACCTGGGGTCCCAGCCTGCCCCTCCTCAGCCACCCGCCTGTCCCCACCTTTCTTGAGGTCATCGGGGTTGAAGCCACGCCCGGCCACCTTGGGCACCAGCCCGGCCGAGCTGACCAGGACGTTGTGCCGGGCCTGGTACCAGAAGTCGTAGCCGGTCGGGGGAGCCTCACACTCGCTCTCCCAGTTGCCCTTCAGCTCGAAGGTCTCTCCGTCCAGCACCACGAAGCCACCTGGGACACACGAGGGACGGGCAGTGCCAAAGCCAGGCTGCCGAGTTCCCAGCGGGACCCCGGGGTGGGAGTGTGGGCAGGGCAATGGGAATCCCGGTGGGAAAATTCACCTTTGCCGTTGCCAGCGGGGTCGCCCATGTTGGCCACCAGCACGTCCCCGTTGGGCAGGGGGTGGGTGACAGCCAGGTAGCCCTTGTTGCACTTCCAGAACACATCCACGGGCTCGATCATCTGCAAAAAGCGGCGCCGCTTTCAGCCTCCGCCTGCCGGGCGCCTTTCCCGGCAGCGCAGGATCCAGCCCAGGCTCCATCCTCCCTCCCTCCCTCCCTCCGGGCTCCCTCCCGGGCTGCCCCGGCCGTACCTTGCAGATGCGCGGCGCCCGGCACTGCGAGCCCACATCCACCACGTAGATGCGGGAGGAGATGAGGCCGGGCAGCACCAGCTTGCTCCTTTTGGCCGCGGCGCCGCTGTCGAAGCAGCCGCAGGCGGGGCCCCAGCCCGCGCAGTGCAGCTCGTCCTTGAGGTTGGGCATGGGCAGCCGGTGGATCACCTGGGCACGGCCAAGGCAGTCAGCCCGGGCCGAGCCGAGCCGAGCCGGGACAGCCCGGGGGGCGGCCCCGGGGCCTGGGGAGCCCCGAGAGGGGCCCCGGGGATTGGGGAGCCCCGGGAGGGAACGGGAGCGGCCCCGGGGACTGGGGAGCCCCGAGAGGGGCCCCGGGGATTGGGGAGCCCCGGGAGGGAACGGGAGCGGCCCCGGGGATTGGGGAGCCCCAGGAGCGGCCGGGAGCAGAGGGGACAGAGTGGCAAAGGCTTCCCTCGGTTCCCCGGGCACAAAGAGCTCCCCGCGCGGCCCCGGAGCGCTCGGGGGCCGCAGCCCCGGCTCGGTCCCGCCCCCGGAGCCCGGCAGGGCCCGCTACCTGGCCGTAGGTGCAGGAGCGCGGGTTCAGGTCCACGGTGGCCAGGAAATCGGGCTGCTCGATGCAGGTGGACCTGTAGGTGCAGGTCACGTAGGCCACCTCCTCCCTCGGCGCTGGGGACACAAAAGCGGCTCGAACCGCGCCGGGAAGCCCCGAGCGGGACGGGGACAGCTCGGGGCAGCTCTCCCAAATCACCGCCCCCATTTTCGGGGCGCTGCCATTCCCCCCAGCTGCCCCCGGCGCCGCTCCCGGCCCGGGAACAGCCAGGAGGAACCTCCGGCACTTCGGGGAAAGGGGCTCAGCACGGACTCTGAGCTCGGGGCACCCCAAAGAGCCCCAGCACCCCCCGGCCCGGCCCAGCCCCGCGGGCAGCACTCGCCTTTCAGCACGTCGGGGCACGCGGGGTACTCGTAGCACGGAGCTCTGCATCTGTCTGGGGAGCAGAGGGGACCCCGTCAGCCCGGCCCCGGCCCGAGCCCGCTGCACAGGGTCCCTGCCAGCCCCGCCACCCCCGGGGCCACTCCGGGGCCCCCCCGGCCCTCCCCGGGCACCCGCGGCGAGCGCTCGGGGCGGCGCT
Source organism: Passer montanus (assembly GCF_014805655.1). Classification (NCBI taxonomy): domain Eukaryota; kingdom Metazoa; phylum Chordata; class Aves; order Passeriformes; family Passeridae; genus Passer; species Passer montanus. The sequence goes on along the minus strand of NW_024359945.1, from coordinate 418 downwards.
GCCACCGCCCGGCTCCGGGACAGGGACCCTGGCCACAGCCGAGCCCTGCTGGGGACACCTGGGGACAGCGCGGGGACCCCTGCCCACCGCGGGCACGGGACAGAGCCCGCACGGCACGGGGACAGAGCTGCCACTGAGCCGGGACAGGACCGGGACAGAGCTGCCACTGAGCCGGGCCCAGGACGGGGACAGAGCTGTCACTGAGCCGGGACAGGCTGGGAGTCCAGCAGGGACAATCCCTCTGCATCCCGGGCCCCGGGGCAGGGCAGCGCCCCCCGGAGCCCCCAAGGCCCCGCAGGAGCTCCGGGAGCAGCGGCCCCGGGGGCAGAGCTCGGGCCCAGCTCCGTCCTCGTGCCCGGGCACCGAGGCACCCGTGCCCAGCCGTGCCCGGGCCATCCCCGCGGCCCCGGGCCGAGCC
>NW_024359944.1:1087768-1270221 GCF_014805655.1 Passer montanus | reverse complement strand
AGCAAAACCCCAGCTCTGGTGCTTGAAGGAAGCTGGAGGATGCACTGAGGGGACAAAGCAAGAGAACTTGGGGACATGGTGGCAGCCACCAAGGCTGCCATGCTCAAGAGCACTGCTAGGGACATTGGGCTGAAGGCAGAGTTGCCAGTAGCCATAGAACCACTCAACTCTGAAAAAACCCCTAAAATTTGCACTTGGCAGCAGGGCTTTGGTTTCAGCTGCCTGCCTGGGAGCCCTGGGATTGCAGGGCATTCCTCCTTAAATGAAGCAAACCTACCCACAATACAACCTGCAGCCAGCCAGGCCAGGTAAAACTGTCAGCTCTTCAGGCAGGACCCTTGAATTGTGCTGCATTTAAATTGGCAAAGAAATGGAATGTAATTGTGCTGCAATTGATATAATGCTTTTATCTCCTGTCTTGGTGAGTCCTCCAGTATTACTCTTAAAGCTTGAAGGCCTGGAGGACTTACATGAGAATTTCTGTTTGTTTTGTGGTCTGAGCTGCTGGAGATGCACCAACCTGAGCCCTTATGTGTGTGCTGAGGAGAGGGTGGTGGCCTGAACTCTGCCAAAAGTCAAATTTCTGTGCTAGTGGCTGGAAAGGAAGGCCTGGAGAGAAACTAAGAAATGCTTCTTTTTAGTAAGGAACAATTCAGGGCAAGGATGGAGAACAAAACAGGTATAAAATGGTTCCCTTCAGTGCCTGGTACTTTGGGGACACTGGTCTGAACTGACACCCAGTGTGCCCTTTGTGAGTTACATTTTCAGCAGAAGGGATTGTAGCTGTTTTCTATTTTTCATCGATTTGTAATCCTGCAGTTCTTTAGTGTATAACTCTAAGCTCCATATACAGTGTGAGCTGCTGCTTTCCCATTTTGGTCAGACACAACAATTCCTCTCCATGCCTGGGAATCAAGGACATCTCACTGCCTCAGGCCTTGAGAGATGTAACTAAAAGTGAGTTGTGGGGAGCAAACTTGTGGTAAATTACTTCATTACCTGAAGCTGTAATTGGAAGATTAACCCCCAATATGCAAACAGATCAAACTTATAAAAGTGTGAAAACCTGTGTCCATTTTGGGTGTAGGCCGTGGGAGGCTCTGTCTGCCCTCATTGTACCTGAAGGCCCTTCAATAAATAGAATCTCTTTTTATTCCCTTATTTTTGTCTGGCTTCTGTTTCTAGGGATCAAGGGGAGCAGGAGAAAGGTGCACCAAGGCTGCAGAACCCCCAGGGCTGGAGCCAGGGCTGTGAGGGAGGCCCAGGGTCTGGAGAGCTTTGGCAGGGGCTCCATGCTGGGCGCAGCACGGCTCTGCCAGCAGGATCTCTGGTGGCACAGGCAGAGCCAGGCAGTTCCCTGGCACGGGCACCAGTGACACCTGTCCCTGTGTCCCCGTGTCCTGCCTGCTGTGGAGGAGCTGTGACACCCCCTCAGCTGCTGGTGTGGCACTGTGACACTGGGCTGCTCCAGGCCAGCCTGGAGACACCCAGGCCCAGCTGATTCATCGGCATTTGCACCCTGCAAAGGACTCTTCACTGGGGAGGGTGAGTCACAGTGCTGCTGAGGCCTGGGGGGACAGAGCCCATCCCTCCATGGGGACAGAGCCCATCCTTCCATGTGGATAGAGCCCATCCTTCCATGGGGTCAGAGCCCATCCTTCCATGTGGATAGAGCCCATCCTTCCACGGGGACAAAGCCCATCCTTCCAGGGGAACAGAGCCCATCCTTCCACAGGGACAGAGCACATTCTTCCAAAGGGACAATGCCCATCCTTCCATGGGGACAGAGCCCATCCTTCCATGGGGACAGAGCCCACCCTTCCATGGGAACAGAGCCCATCCTTCCATGGGGACAGAGCCCACCCTTCCATGGGAACAGAGCCCATCCTTCCACGGGGACAGAGCCCATCCTTCCATGGGGACAGAGCCCACCCTTCCATGGGAACAGAGCCCATCCTTCCACGGGGACAGAGCCCATCCTTCCATGGGGACAGAGCCCATCCTTCCAAAGGGACAATGCCCATCTTTCCACAAAGGCTGGGCTGCTGGACCCTTCCTGCCCCAGGTGCTCTGGTTCCATGGCCTGTGCTGAGCTGAGGACCTTTGGAAGCTCCCTCTCCCAGCGGATGAGCGAGGTGCCCGCCTGATCCTGCAGCAGGGCCCGTTCCCTGTGAGCAGGGATGGTGCTGACGGTGTCCAGCAGCCTCCATGGGCTGGGCTCCCCTCCATGCAGTGTATTCCCTGGCCTGGAGAGCTCCACGTGTCCCGCAGGGCCGTGGTGACCGCCCTTGCTGCTCCCTGGAGGGTGGGAGGTGACAATCAGAGGTTTCCATGTCACCTGGTGGTGGCAGAAGCAGGAGCTCCAGGGTGGGATGGCACCTGCCAGCACTCTGCTCTGCTTGTTAGCCCTGCCTGGCACAGGAGGCTGGGCAGGGACTCCCCAGAGAGCCTCTCTCACCTTCTGATCCTATGGCTCAGTGTCAGGTCCCAGCTAGAACTGTCCCTCTCTGTGCATGTTTCTGTGCCCAGGGTGATGCTCTCAGGAAGGGAAAACCTCCTCCAGCAGCCAGGGAGGAGGAGGGGAGGTGCAGGAGGGGATGAACAGCTCCTCCCCACTGCAGACACCTCTGGGGTGACAGATTTCTTCCAGCTGTAGGTGCTCCTCACTGTCCCCAGTGACGCCTCTCTGACACCTGGAAGGAAGAAAATGAGCAGCAAGGGTGACAAACAGCTCAGGGCCTAATGACACAGCAAATACCAACAGAAAATGTTTCTTTATTTGGTGGAAAGGCAGCTACAGGAAACCAAGCCATGCTGGGCAGGAAGCAGAGGTTACTGAGGACAGGGACAGGACAGCCAGTGGGGTTGTGTGCTTCTGGTGGTGGTGATGGTGCTGATCCACTGCTGCTCCAGAGCTGTCACCACCTTAATTCCTGACAGGGGAGCCTCAAAGGGCTTCCTGAGGGGCAGCAGGGGTGAGTGAGACACAGTCTGCTCTGCTGTGCATCCTGCACCTCCCAGTCACTGCTGGATGAGCTTTGCTGTTGGAACCCTGGTTGCTGAGAATTTTAGATTTTCTGTGCTGACAGGCACTGACCCCCAAGAGAACACTGCATTGACCTGAGGCCATGGAGAAGGCTTCCAAAATATAATGATAGAACTGAGATTGTGGGTATGGAGTTTAATTAGAAGTGTGTCATATCACATGGTGGAAAATTTAGAATTGAAGGTTCTAGAATATAGTAATATCTATAAAGCAAGATGGAGGTTTTGGGGCAGAGGCTGGTCCTTCTTCTTCACCTTCTTCTCCATGGGTCTGGGTGGTTTTGTGTAATTGGATAAAAAAGTCCACATTGCAGGCCATAGGTGGTTGGTTATTGGATTAAAAGTGAAAATAATTCAGGTGTCATTTCTTAATTGGACCGTTTATCCTTAAAAGGCCTTGCAGAGAGAGAGAGAGAGAGAGAGAGGGGGCTCCATTTTTACTCTGTTAGAGTGAAGTGCTGTAGAGCTCAGGGTTTGTGAGACTGTAGCATGGATATGAACTAATAAACATCTGAGTCCCAAACAAGAAATTCCATCTCAGACATTTAATCCCAACCCTGGCAAAAAGAAGTTAAGACTTGTCAGGAAAGAAGTTAAGACTTTGTCAGGAAAGAGCTCTGCAGGAAGAATCTGCAAGTCATGGCAGCCTATGAATGGCTGTGATCAAAAAGCATGGAGGCCTTGAAGGCTGAGGAAAGGAGGCTCAAAGGGCACTGTTTAAAGGAACATCTTGCTTTACACATGCAAACCTGCAGACCTGTTGAGATGTGACCACACCAAAGTGGGTTTGGGCAAAATCATACCCAGGCTGCTCTGAGAATGTTAAGTGGGAAGCTGAATTCAGAATAATCTTAAAAGTAAAATCCCCAGGAGACTCCAAAGTAGATTAGGATCCAAAGAAGCACTGGCTGAGTTCAAAGAAGCTGGAGGTGGCTGTTGCCAGCATTGAGTTACTGGGGCTGCTCACCAGGTAGGCCCAGGAACGTCCCTTCCAGCTGTGTCCCTGGAAAGCTTCAGACAAATAAAGTGACATTAAACTGCTCAGGGACTGGAGCCCTCCCAGTTCTTCTGAAGATTTGTCACATCATCCTCTTGGGACCAGTGTGGGTTGAGTGTGATATGAAGTGTATCAAATTGAAACTTTTAGGTGGGTTCATCAGCAAAGTGATGGGAAGGCAAAGGGCCCAAGCACACAGAACAGAAATCCTTCAATACCTGGATGGGTTTCAGCCTTCCCGTGCTCTTCCTCTGCTGTTGATAACCCATTTAACTGAGATGGCCTTGCCCAGGGATCACTGCTCTCTTCATGGCCCAGCATACAATAAATTGTCCCAAAAAAAGTCAGGAATTTGTAACAAAACTGTCACAGGCTTGGGAAGAACTCTGTTTTTTGAGGAAGCAGCAAAAGCAGGAGGAAGTGAGAGGAGTTTATTGGATTTGCTTGGCAAGGTTTTGGTAGCAAAACCTTGGTAGTTAAATTCTAATTCAAAATTAACCATACTGGGGGAAAAATAGAGAAAGCTTTTACCCTTACTAGAGAAAGGCTTGAGATCCACTGGTGAAAACCAGCCTGATGTGGGTGAGAAATGAAACACCTGGTGATTAAGTAGCCTGAGGAATTTTGATTTACTCCTTCTCCATACCTGTGTGGAATACAAGGCACAACAAAGCTTAATTGCCCTGACTGGGCAAATTACTGAAGTGGGGTGAGGTGGATGGGAGGCAGTTCAGTTCTGCTGTGCTGGTGGGAGGTGAGGCTGTGTGCTTTTCTGCCTTTTTGCTTTAAATTCTGCAATTTAATGTTGCTGCCTGGGCCAGTGAATGGACTTGGCTTTGCTGTGGGTGTTTGAAAGTGGTCTGGCTTTGTGTTAACTCTCCTCTGGCTGCTGAGACAATGCTCCAAAAGGAGGCTTGGAGTTTTAATACAAACAAACATCTGTTTGTGGGTAGTGCCCGAGGGTGGCTAGGGGCTTTTGTGTGACCCAGAGCTGCGTGGATATCACAGTGTCACTCCTTAGAGCCACATCTCCAGGGCTCTTGGGACTGAGGCTGGACAAACTCCAAAGGCAGCAGAATCCCAGTCAACAAGGAATGCTTTGTTTCCCTCCTCTGTGGCTGGCACCTGGAGTGCAGAGGGATTGGGGCACTTTGGCTCTAAAAATCTGCAGTTCTGTCTAGGCTGCCCAGCTGCAGAGCAGTGAAAGCTGTGCCCTTGCATTCCATAGTGCCCTGTTTGCAGGCCCTGGGGCTACAAGGTTTTCAGGACTAGTCACAAAGATATTTTTCTGCGGTCACAAGCCTTAAATCTCGCACGACAGCAAGCGAGGCGAGGCTCAGCAGCAGTCACACAGGGATCAAACAGTGTTTACAACAAAGGAAGCCACCTAAGAAATCACCCTCGATGACTTTACCTGATGAGAGAGCTCTGCTGGAGCACTGTCACTCCCCCAGGCTGACACACAAGGGCCAGAGGGGCTAAAGGGTGTGTACCCCAACATGGGTATGTCCAGGGCAGCATTCCCAGCTCTGCTGCCATCAACCAACTGGGAACAGGGAGCATTCCCAGCTCTCCTGCCATAAACCCACTGGGAATTGGCTGAGCTGTGCCGGGCTGGAGTGGAGGCAGTGATGGAGATGCTGTGGACATCACTGAGTGAGGTAAGGGCAAAGAGGGGCTCTGGCTGTAGGGTGTGGAGGGGCTCTGCTCCAGGGTGGGGTTGGCTGCTGTGCCTGGTGTGTTTTGGGTCCAGCAGTGGTATTGGGGGACACCTCTGTGCAGCTCAAGCTCCTCAGCACTGTCTGATCAGGGGCAGTGCAGTGCAAGTGCTTCCCCTGCGAAAGCTGATCTGGGGAGATAAGATACCAGGCAGGCATTTCCATGAGACATGAAACAACCTCTTTTCCACCTCCACCACGTTTGTTCCGTGCCCTGGTGGAGGGAGATGAGGAGGCAGGAGGGCTGAGTGGGTCGAGCTAAAGGCCAGTGCTGGCCCAGGCTCTGGCAGCAGCCTGGGAGCGCTCTGCAGCCTGCACAGGACATGGAACAGGAGCAGGAGTCACAAGGAATGGCTGTCCCAGCACTGTTTGTCAGCAGCCCCTGCAGAAATGAGTCTTTGAACTCACCATGTGCCTTGTTTTGTCCTTCTGTGCCTCAGCTGAGTGTGCTTCTATCCTTCCCCTCGCTACAGTGAGGCTGGAAAAGGGCCAAGAAGCTTTGTGTGTGCCTATTAGGAGCTGTGGGGGATGGAAAAAGCCCTCTCCATCACTTGCTTTGAAATTATTATTTCCTTTTTTTTTTTTTTTTTAACTATTGTGTTCTCCCTTTTGTTTCTTTGCATGTCAGAGGCTGAGCATCTTCTGGACAGGGAGCTCAAAGCTGTGCCCAGTGCCAGGCTGTGCTGCCACAGAGGGTAAATGTGCTTGTCCAGGGTTGCAGTGGCTGGACAGTGAGAGCTCCCGTCCCATAAGTGCCTAGGAAGGTTTCTGAAGGCTGTGAGTGAGGAAGGCTCGCTCCTTGCACTGCTGTCTCCATCCTGTAATGCCTCACGCTCTCATCCATGCTGAGGTGGTTTCTGCCACTCCTGAGATGCAGAATTTTGTTTCAGAGCTGTTATTTTTATGCACATAATGAGCTTCCTTAAAACAATCAGGAGAAATACCATTTCTCTTTTCAAGGCCCCATTCTCCTGCTCTAAAACTCCCTGCTTGGGCAAAAGCACTGCAACTGCCCAGGCTCAGTTATTTGGCCTTTTGCCAGGGGACACGTTTGCCACAAAGCGTGGGGGACAACATCATGTTTATTTCCAAGATAACAGACAACTTTTCATTTAAATACGTGTTTGAAAACCACATTAATGGTTTACTTTCCCACGCTGGCTGGTAAAGGGAGTAGATTTTTCTTTAATCTGTTGCAAAATCCTCCCCAAAGGTATAAAATCTTTGTTCTGCTGTTAGAACAGCAAGATTTTTGTGATGCCTTTTCCTCTGAGGTTTTGCACTGTTTCTGTTTGTTTTTTAAAAATTATTTGTAATTTTTATTTACTTATTATTGTAATTCTGTGAACACTGCTGCTGGTGTCAGGGGTGTGGGAGTACGAATGCAGACAGCTCATCTGGGTGGCAATCCTTGCTGTGCCTGAGGTGGCACTGGCATAAAGAAACCTGCTCCATTTGTGCTGCCCCGGGTTGGAGGCTGTGGAAAGGGAGGCTGGATTCTCTGGAGGAGCACTGGGAAGGGTCTCTCTGGATGCCACGCAATCAGGGAAAAAGGGAAAAGCAGGTGTGGAGAATGAGCAAATCAGAATTTCTCAGGCTACTTAATCACCAGGTGTTTCATTTCTCACCCACATCAGGCTGGTTTTCACCAGTGGCCTTTCTCTAGTAAGGGTAAAAGCTTTCTCTATTTTTTTTCTCAAGAATGGTTAATTGTGAACTAGATTTTTACTACCAAGGTTTTGCTACCAAAACCTTGTCATGCAAATCCAAACTTCCTCCTTCTTTTGGTGCTTCCCCAAAATATATAGTCCTTCCCAAGTCTGTGACAGTTTTGTTGTAAAGAGCAGAGCACAGGACCCCAGACTCCGAGAGGAGGTGTTCACCGGTCTCGGCACAGGGGCAGGGAGCGGTGCCAGCCGCTCTGCGCTGATGCCATCAGCCTTGCAGACACCCGGATAAGCAGAAAAACCCCATCCTCGCGGTGGTTCTGCCTCTCGGTAATCACCAGCAGCATCTGCATTGTTTTTGCCCTGCCCACGCGTTTTACATGTCACCATGCAGCGCTAGTGACTCACGCTGTGCCCCGCAGGAAACCCAGCGGCTCCTCCTCGGTCTGCAGCTGCAGGGCATCCCCTCCTCCCCAAATCCACATGTGCTCGGTGAAATAAATGGGCAGGAGATCTTTCTCCTTTTTAATGCCTTTATTAAGAAGAATCAGCTCAGGTGGGGAGAAGCTGACGGGTCGCACCCACGCCGCCGCTGCTCCCAGGCGTGGCACGGAGCAGGAGGGTGATGCAGCTTTGTCCGTTGGTCTGCAGGCAGAGCTGGGGATTCTGTCCTCACAGGAGAGTAGCAGATTCCTGCTTTTTGGTCCAACACCCCGGGGCATCTCTTTAATCAACATCTTTTCAGGTTAGGGTGAGAAGCAAAAAGGGTCCAAGCAGGTACGGGACTACGCTCCCATCCTTAGACATCACTTAGGTCACTTGTTGGCTCGTGATTTTAGGGGTTTTTCCTGGGAAAACTGTAAAAATTCGGGGCGCAATGCATTTCTCATCTGCGTACTGGCTCTGATGTCACTGCTATTTTCCTGGTACCTGGAGGGTCTGTCCTGATGTCCCTCCCTGGCAAGCGGACAGCATCAGGGGGACAATGGTTAATCACCAGCCATTAACAGGTAATTGAAGAGCTCCTCTTTAGCAGTGAAACTAACTTACAGCAACTGGTCTGACTTGTTTTTAACTCTGCAACCTAAAAAAGATATAACTTTCTATTCATAACACTCGGGAGATGAAGGAGCCGCGCTCCTCCTCCTATAGCCGCAGGGTCTGTCGCTATAGGACGCGAAATAAAACGACGCGGACACTGGAACCTCAAGGTAAAAAAAAGGAAGTTTAATTTCTGACTCCAGCATTTACAGATTTTCAAAAGTGACAGTGGGTTGGAGGGTGACACCTCTCCAATGACACGGACAAACCAATAGTCCATCAAATTTCTCCTTCTCCAGAAATAATTAAAAACAATAATTATTTCCTGAAAAGCGTGTGAGAAAGTTCATTACAAGAATGTAAACATCAGAAGGCTTAGAAGAATGTAGAAGAACAGGGTGACAAGGGCCACCTCTGTGGGGATCCCTCCCGGAGTGGTTTTTCTCTTCCCTGCTTTGATCTGGGCTTTTGAGGGCTTTTTGAACCCTTTGAGGGCTGTTCTGCCCTGTGCTCCAGCCCTTTCCTCGGCGGGAGGACCCTAGGGTTAGTGTCTAACACCCTGTCACACCGTCACCAGGAAAATGGCACCTTGTGCTGCAGTCTCCCAAGTGGCAGGAATAGACTGCAGCTGGATGCAGAGCATGGCAATACCTGGGGCATGCCCTGCAGGACACAGCTTTTCCAGGCAGCAGTTTCCCTGTGAAATGGGTATTAAGGTGTGTATTTGGGACCTTTCAAGTATCTCGGGCCACAGAGGGAAATACAAGCTCTTTAAAGCTGTCAGGATCCCAAGCCTGTGGTTTAATTAATGGAGAAAATCCCTGCAGGACACGGGGAAGAGCAGAGCTGAGGTCCCTGCCATGGATCACCCAGTGATGCCTTCAGTCCTGCCACTGTGGGGGCTGTGCTTGCTGAGATCTCCCATTTTTGGGTTTCCTGTCACTCCTCAGTGCTTTTTATTTTGGGCTGGCAGGTTCGGTGTTATCAGGGCAGTGCCATCCTGTGTTGTCTTTCCTGTGTGCAGGGATGCACACATGTTTATCAGATGTGCATCACACAGGCTGTGTGCTCCCTCCTCTTACTGTAAAAACTGAGCTCTCACAAACGCCCCGAGCATTTGGTTTGAAACAATTTCTTTTGTGGCCCGGGCTCCCCAGAGGTGCCAAGGGAGCAGAGCAGGGTGGGATGGGATTTGAGGCGTTTCCTGATTTAACTGGCAGCTCCTTGGGGTCACGCAGGTTTGTTCTGAGTGTGGGGAAGCCCGACAAGGTTGCTTTGCTGTGGCAGTGCAGATAAGGGTGGAGTTTGAGCAGAGGCCACTAGATGTCTGCAGAGACCAGGCTGTGACCCCTTTATTGACTTACCCGAGCTCGGACTGATAGCCGGGGGTTGCACTGGCAAGATAAAGTGATGTGTATGGGGCACCCTGCTCAGATTTTGTAAGAAAATCAGCATTTACTAATCAGGTTTGAAACTAGGCAGCTACAAAGCTGAGGAACCTTTCTGAGGATTTTATTGTCACCATGATATTTTATGAAAAATCCCTTCGCCGGGATTTTTCTCCTGAGAACCTGAGAAGCCTCAAAAGAAATGTAAACAATAATTATCTGATTGCTTTGGAATGTGGTCTGGAGGTTGCTTACCAAGAGGTGAATGTTTGATTGGTTCCTTGTGGATTGTTTTAATTTAATGACCAATCACCCTCAGCTGTGTTGGACTCAGGAGTCAGGAGCTTTCATTTATCATTCTTTTCTAGCCTTCTGATGTATCTTTTTCTCTATAGTTCAGTATAGTTTTAGTATATAATTTATTATAATATCATAATAAATCAGCCTTCTAAGAACATGGAGTCAGATTAATCTCTTCCCTCATTCTGGGACCCTCGCAACTGCAACATTTTATGACTAGAAATGCACAAAACATGTCTCTGATTTTTATCTCTAAATTATATGAATGGCTTAACCAGCTCTTTTACTTGTGTGATGTTCATTGGCAAGCGTGAACTCTGAAGGTACTTCTGTGTTGCCTGTGCACCTGTATCTTCATTATAACATGTGAATATAAAGATTGATATTGACAGATAACAAACTTGGTTCCACAACAATCTCAGAAATCAAAATACTTTATATATATATATGTATTAATATGCTTCCCAGGTGAAGCACTCTCCTGTGCAAATGTGGTTCTTTCCAGTGGAACCTCTGAACTACTATGCTAAATCTCCTCAGTGATCTTTTACTCTCATCTTCCTCATCATGCTGACTTCTCTCCTCTGTCTGTTCAGCACTGGGAGACATTCAGCGAATGTTCTTCGCCCTCACAAACTCTGACCCAGTTTGATTCTAACATTGCACCAGTCAATCACTTAGCTTGCTTGTTTGAAATTAATTTTATTACCACAGAATTTCCATTCATTGTGTTTGCGTGTTATGCACGATCCATGGATGTAAATTCCAGCTGTGACTGGAAGCAGAAAGGGTGGCAGTGAAGGAGGGGTTCGGGGCAGGTCCTGCAGCACAGAGGGGATGCTGCAGGGCCAGGAGGTGGCTCACAGGAGCCTGGGGCTGGGTTAATGCCACGATGTCACAGTGCTCTAGGGATCACCACACTGCTCTGGTCAGAACTCTGGCAAGGAGCTCCTGCAACTGCAGTGAAATTCACAGAATCACCAGCTTGGAAGAGACCTTCAAGATCATGGAGCCCAACCCCTCAACTAAACCCTGGCCCCCAGTGCCACATCCAGACGTTTTTAAAAGACATCCAGGGATGGTGACTCCACCACCTCTCCAGGCAGGCCATTCCAGAACTTTATCAATATTTCCATGAAGTTTTTTTTCCTAATATCCAGCCTGTATTTCCCTTGGTGCAGCTGGAGGCTGTGTGCTCTGGTGCTGCCTGGAGAAAGAGCCCAGCCCCAGCTGAGCACAGGCACCTTTCAGGGAGCTGCAGAGAGTGATGAAGGCACCCCTGAGTCTCCTTTTCTCCAGGCTGAGCACCCCCAGCTGGTCCTTGTTTTGTTTAATGGCAGGAGAGGCCTGAATTCAGTGAATTCTTCCAGCTGCAGGCTTGACCCCACCTCAGTCTCTGCTGAGAGGGGTTTGGTGCAGCTGTGCTTTCCCAGGGAACAAGATGCTCTCCCAGTGTCCCCAGTGAGGTGGGCATTAAGGTGTGTGTGGAATGCTCTGGGCCTCAAAGGAAATGCAAAACTCCAGGTTCAGATGGTTCTGTCCACAGCAGGTCCCTTTGGAAAGGGAGGTCAGGGTGGTGAGGAGGAGCCCTGCTCAGTCAGAGAACAGCTCCCTGCTCTCCAGGTTTTCCGGAGGGGCTGGGACCCGTGTCCCTGCACCGCGGCTGCTGCCAGCACCAGGGGCACCTCCCTCCTGCCCGCTGCGAGGGAGAGGAGGAGGAAGGGCCGCTCCCAGGGCTTCTCCTCTCGCACAACTCCTCCGGACCCACCAGAGGGCAGGGAGGCTCTGCGGAGGAGCCGGGTGCAGCGAGCCCAGCCATCCCTGCGGGGCCACATCCGCACCTGCGGCAGCATCCCGGCTCCCGAGCAGCATCCCGGCTCCCGAGCAGCATCCCGGCTCCCGAGCAGCATCCCGGCTCCCGAGCAGCATCCCGGCTCCCGAGCAGCATCCCGGCTCCCGAGCAGCATCCCGGCTCCCGAGCAGCATCCCGGCTCCCGAGCAGCATCCCGGCTCCCGAGCAGCCTGGGCTCAGCTGCTTTTGCTGCAGCCTGCCCTGGGGCAGGAGCAATCCCTCCCCAAGTGCCCAAATCCCATCTTCTCCCTCTCTGCTCCGCTAACACCACGTCACATCGACCCAGACTTTTCCTGCTCTGCTCCACCCTGCTCCCATCTCCGTGTTCCCGAGGCTCCCACTCCCTGTTCTCCGTGTTCCCGGTGCTCCCATCCTCTGTTCCTGATGCTCCCACTCCCTGTTCTCCGTGTTCCCGGTGCTCCCATCTCCGTGTTCCCGAGGCTCCCACTCCCTGTCCCCGTGTTCCCGGTGCTCCCATCCCGTTTCCTTGCTCCCATCCCTTGTTCCTGATGCTCCCACTCCCTGTCCCCGTGTTCCCGGTGCTCCCATCCCCTGTTTCCTTGCTCCCATCCCCTGTTCCCGATGTTCCCGCTCCCTGTCCCCGTGTTCCCGGTGCTCCCCATCCCCTGTTTCCTTGCTCCCATCCCCAGTTCCATCCCCCCAGCAGCCCGGGCTGGAGCCCTGTGCTGTGGAGAGCAGCAAGGGGGCCCAGCCGGCTCTGAGCACGGGATCTCTGGTGTTCCCTGTTCCTGGGGAGCCGGCAGAGCCCGGGGGGAAGCAGCACAGGCAGGGGCTGCAGCTGGAGGAGGGAACTGGGGAGTTTCAGGGGGCACCGGAGCTGGAGCAGGGCTGCAGATGAGGAAAGGGGTTCCTGGACAAAGCTGACCCCATCTCCTGCCCTTACCAAAAAGAAAATTTGTCTGGCTGCTCTGGAAGGGCTTTCAGGAAGATCCTGCCCACAGATGTCTGTGCCCCATTAGGGTATTGCTCAACGGGGTTTGTGAAGTGTGGAGCAGACCGTGTGTCTCCTGGGGATCCTCTCTTTTTGTTTTTTCGGATTGGGGGTCCCATTTCAGCACACCCTCTCTTTTATTTTATTTGTTCTGTCATTTTGGCTGCTGCCTCTGGCCTGTTGGTCCCCACCAAGCAAATCTTGGCAGGGTGCACATTGCAGCCAGGTGGGAACTGTCCTTTGGTCTGCTCATCACTGCTGGGCTGGCATTCTCCTTGGAGGTATTGGGGGAGGACTTGAGGCCACCCAAGACCACAGAGACCTGCTGTGAGCCCAGCCTTGCTCTGCCAAGCAAGTGTGGGTGAGGTGTTTGGTCTCCTCTCTTTGGAGATGTTGATGACAAGGGAAAGTCTTCCCCAGGGTTTAAGATGAGGTCAGGAGCTGGAGGTGGGAGATTTGCACTCACCAGACCTTGTGAGGCCTTCCCAGCTGTGTCACTGCCCCCTGAGCCTGGGGTAACCCCCAGCCCTGCCAAGGCTTGTTCCACAGCACTGGGGATGCAGGGTTAGAGCCAGCCATGAGTGGGCAAACCCAAACTGTGCCAGGGGAATGAGCCAAACCCTTCAACAGCCAGTGCCCTGCACTGAGTGCCTCTGGCATTTCTGAAATGTGGTGCTGAGCAAGTCTGGGTGGCTCCTTTCTATTGGCAAGCTTGGAAACTTCATCCTGTAAAAGTCTCAGGGAGGACCAGCTGAAATCCCCCATGAACCAACCATTGTAGCCATTTCCTGGCCAGTCTGGTGGATTCACTCTTGCTCTTCAGAGAGTTCTTTCAGTGTGTAAAAATGCTTTAATTCCTGTGAGCATGCCTCAGGCAAGCCCAGAGCTGTAGCTTGTCCCAGCAGACGAGCTGGTTGGCTGGCTCTGATGTGGTTTGTGGTTACGTGTAACATTGCTCATGTGGCCCTCCTGTGCTTTTGATTTTCTGAATCACCAGCGAGTGCACTTTCACAGGCAGGTGTGAGCCTTGCTCAGATGATGTGTGTGAGCACCCTGGGGAGACACTGTGAGCCTCAGCTTCTTCCAGCCTCACCCGAGGGGTCCCTGTGCCCAGCAGGTGTGGGTGTGTGGCTGCTGCAGCCCCAGGGACACCCTGCCAGGGATGCTGAGCTGCTGGGGACCCCAGCCACCCTCCAGTGTGGGATGGAGCTCCCCAGGGTCAGATGCTAGCCAATCTCATTCTCCACTTGCCAAATTCCCACCTCTTCATTGCCAAGCTGCTGCAAAGCTTGAATGTTGACAGATTCAAAGAGTCCTGGTGCTGACCTGCCACAGGATGGGAGCTTTGAAGGTGTTTGCTCTAGTGGTGGCCTTTCTGTGTGCTTTAAGTGACTAAAAGTGTCCCAGCCTGCCAAGCCAGCCGTGGCACAGCAGTGACAGGGGCCAGGCACGATGGGACATGCTGTGAACATCTGTGCCTTTCCTGCTAGAACATGGCAAAGCAAACAGCAGGCAGCAAACCTGGCAGGAGCCCTGGTTTCTCTGAATTTGTAGGTCAGGCACAGATGTGTCACAGCCTGGCTCCGGTTTGGAGCTACCACACTGCTGCTGGCCCAGACCCTGAGGTACCTCACTCAGAAATGCTGTGCCCTGTTCTGCTGGAGGTAGACGCCACAGGGAGCTGGGCTTGGTGCATTTGCAGAGAAGGACCATGAATCACACAGGCCCAGGAGGGGCCCCTTGCCTTAGCAGGGTGATTATGAAAAATGTGCTGTCACTGTGATATTTTCTGAAAAATCCTCTTTGCCCAGGATTCTTCTCCTGGGAAGCTGAGAAGCCTGAAAGGAAAAGAAAAACAATATTATTTGATTGCTTCTCCCTGTTTTGCTGCTTTGGTGTGTGGTCTGGACATTGTTTACCAACAGGTGCATTTTTGAATTGTTTTAATTTAATGACCAATAATGGTCCAGCTGTGTCAGACTCTCTGAGTCAGTTATGGGGTTTTATTCATTCTTGTTAAGCCTTCTGATGTATCCTTTTTTCTTTCTTTAGTGCAGTTCTAGTATAGCATTCTTTTAATATGATATAATATAATAATATAATAAATCAGCCTTCTGAGAACATGGAATCATCTCTTCCCTGGTCCTGGAGACCCTCACAAACACCACAATGTGCCGTAATCACTTTGATACGAAAGTGTGACATGGATAAGGTGAAGGAAGATGCTGATTAGAGAAGGTACCTAAGAACAGGAGCTGGTGCACAACAGGGCCCTCCCAGCACTCTTCAGCTTGTAGTTTGTGTGACTCTCGTGCTCTTATCTGCATCTTCACCCTGCTGAGTTTCCAGCAGCAAGTTGGCAGAGCCAGCTGAAGCAGCAGGAGGAGGCTGCAGCAAGGCCTGACCCTATGAATCAGCCATGGAAGTTTCTCTTGCCTCTGCTGAACAGTAGCCAGAGGGACAGGATGTTATTTTGGCAATGTTATTTTATGTTATTTTGGCAATGGCAGTAGATGTGCAGGGTGTCTGAGTGGTAGTGGGAGGATGATAGGAAAAAGAGTGCCCTAGATGAGAAGGGGATTGCAGCTCTGCTCCAAAATAGCACACAAAGAAACAAAAAATTGGTCAGTGAGAGGCACAAACAGAAGGAATTTGTGCAGCTGGAGGTGAGAAATAGAAACTGGTGGTTGAAGTCACCCAGAATCAAGACTCAATCTGAGAAGAGATTTCATATGAAAACAGGAATACAATTAAAGCCTTTTTTTAGAAAGGTGAATGTTCTACTCTGTAAAGATCCTGAGAGATTTCCCATAAAACTGTGGCTTGGAGAAGAGGTGATGTCAGCATTAAAATCTGGCTTCTGATCCCACCCTGACAGATGGGAATCTAACCAGGCAATACTGGGAGCATCCTCTTGAACTGAAGGGTCTCTTTGGCTCTTCCAGAGAGGAAATGATGTTTTTCTATGGTGTTTTCCTCCTGCCATTGAGTTCATAGTCCTCTGCTCCCTCCTTTGAAGAGGAGGAGAAAAAAGACATATGAAGCAAATTAGCCAAATCTCTGTAGGGGCCAGACTCCTCAGTTTGCCAACGTTTTCCTGCAATGTTTTCTTTTACTTTGCTTAGGTCAAACCCTTATGAGACCCTTAGAAATAGAAATGTCTACGTTTGTGTTTGCCTTTTTGCCTTGTGCGTCGGTACTCTATGTTGGCAAATTTGATTTGGAAGAGCAGGGAGTTTGCATCCCCATGGATTTGATTGTTGAGACCTCTGGCTTGAGCAGTGTTCAGCTCCATCTCCCAGAGCCTGGCCCATTTCCTTTTGTTGTGTTGTGCAATAATGCCTTTGACTTCCAATATCAGAGGCTGCAGCGCTCTGCAGCTCTCTGAGAAAGGTCACCGAAAGTCAGAGGAGTTTCACAAAAAACATAGATGAAAAGTTGACTCAGATTCACTGAAATGAACAAAACTCTTTCCTCTTTTTCTTTTAGAATTATCTGTTTTTTGTGAAACTCGCTGGTTTTGCTGTGACCTTTATCTCTTACTCACTTGCAAGAGCTTTGTTTTGGCAGGCACAGGGGGAAGGACTTCACTACAGTTTGCAGCCCGTGCTCGATGCTGAAGGATGGATTGAGATTTCCTGTGGCAATCCTGTCACAAATTAACAGCCCCTGCTCTTGCTGGTGCCACGTGGGCTCCGGGGATCCTATCCAGAATCCTTCCCCTCAGCCATGCAGGTGCTGAGGAGGTGCCTCTTCTGGGATTTTTTTGCCATCCCACCAGCTTTTCTTGCCTGCCCCGACAGGTAAAGATCCTAAAAGTTCAGAGTTGTGGCCTCAGTATGAATGGCAGCATTTGGGGCTGTTCACCAGTCTGGCCTGAATTTAAGGATTTTCTAGCCCCCAGCTGCAGTGCTGACACACTGCTTGTTTGGCCCCTGCATCCTTTTCTCATTTCATTTCATCTTTTCTGTGTGTAACCCAGCAGTGATATCTGATGAGGTACCAAGAAGGCACCAGTGCAGAACAGAGAGCCCTAAGGTTCTGAAGCTCTAGACATTTTTGGGGAGGGGTGATATTTGAGGTAAGAAATCCCAGTCTCAGGTGACTTTGGGTGCTATTAATAGCCTGTCAAGCATAAGAGCTGTGGCAGCTGGGGCTCTGCAGACACCACTGAAAGCAGTGCCCTTGACTTGCCACTGCCCCCTCAAGGGGTTGGGTGCTGGTTTTTGCCTTCCTTTTTCCTCTGTTTGGGGTCGGGATTGAAGGCATTTGAGAGGGTGGCTCATGTTTAGACGCAGGTGTTTATTTTTTCTTATCTGTGTTACAGTCTCACAGCCCTGAGTTCTGCAGTATCCCACTAAGAAGCTACAAAATGGCTAACTGTCTTTCTCTACAAGGTCTTTTAAAGCTAAACTATCCAAATAAGAAATTACACCTAAATTATTTTTACTTTTAACCCAATAACTGATCACTCCATTTCCTCAATCTGGACTTTTCTGTCCAATTACAAAATACCACCCAAGCCCCTAGAGAAGAAGGTGAAGAAGGACCAGCCTCTACCTTAAAACCTTAATATTGCCCCATATATCTTGCTATATTCTAAAACCCCAAACTCTAAGTATGATATTGCACACTTCTGGTCAAAGTACACACCTGTGATCCCAGTACTATCAATCAATTTTGGAAGCCTCTCCACAGCCTCAGGTCAAATGCAGTGTTCTCCTGGGATTCAGAGCCTGTCAGCACAGAAAGTCTAAAATTCTCAGCATCCAGAACTCCAGCAGCTGGGGAGCTCAGTGGGGCCCCAGTGGCACTGCCCTGCAGAGAGGAAAACATTCCCTCCTCACCCATCTGCTTCCCCTTCCAAAAATCCCACAGGGACATGGGTCATCCCTGACTCTGTCTGTAACAAAGGAAGAAGCTTTCTCAGGGTAGAGGGGGCTGGCCAGCAGAGAAACATGTCCCAGTGCTGCAGGATGGGCAATGGTTCTGCCCAGGCTCTGCCCAGCCAGTGTGGTTTTCAAGGAGAAGGGGATTTCAGTGCTGGCTGCAGGGCAGGCTGCCCATGGTGAGCATGAGAGGCCTCTCATTTTGGTCTTCTGAGGGCTGGAGATGAGTGAGCTCCCCAGCTGCACCTCTCCTAGCCCAGGAGGGTTTTGCCCATGAGAATTAGCTGGGTTTTGACAGCAGCAGTAGCCCAGAGGTCTGGAACACTGCCAGGGTTCCAAGCCCAAGAGGTCTTTGCGTGCTGCAGCCATTCCCATCCCTGCAGGCAGATGTGGGCAGCAGCTGCTGTGCCTCACCATGGAAAAGAAGGGAGCTGCCTAAGGCATGTGGGTCACTTCACCACCCACAGATGCAAAATCCTAAATTGTCTAATTAAGAAATGGCACTTAAATTGTTTTTACTTTTAACTTAACTAACTACTCGTGGTTCTTAATGTGGACTTTATTTAATTACACAATGCCACTTCAAATTGTGAAGAAGAAGGACTAGTCTTTGTTTTAAAACTTTTATCTTGTTTTATATATATTATATTGTAAAACTTTAAACTATAAGTTTTTCACTATGTGATATTGCACACTTTTACTTAAATTACACACTTATAATCTTAGTTCTATCATTCCATTTTGGAAGCAGGTCAAATGCAGTGTTCTGTTGGGGGTCAGTGCCTGTTTGTACAGAAAGCCTAAAATTCTCAGCAGCCAGAGTTCTAACAAAATCCCTCAGGGATGGTCACCAGTCTGACACAGCCCAATCAACCTGCTCAGTGGGATTGGGCCTAAATGCACGTGAACTCCATCTGTGTTTTGAGCAGCTTTTCCCTAGTGGGAAGCTGGGAAGAGAAAACTGATCTCTATAAAAAATCTGACTTTGGGAGCCTCTGGCAATATCTTCAAAAGACTGAAGAAAGTGCAGCCTAAATTCTGAAGCAAATCCAGAGAAGTCTCTTTGAAGCTGTACCTTCTGTCTCAGCTACAGGAACAGCAGGTGTATTCCTGCATTATTTTGAGGGTTGATGGTGCCTGGGTATCTGGAATGTGTATTCAGGTGTTTCCTTGGCTCCATGTCATGTCTTTCCCATCTGCCAAGGCAGACGATTCATTCTCAGGGCATGTCCTCTACTGTGAGAACACAAGACTGGCCCTCTCAGTGAGTTGCCAGCTGATGGGATGAGATGTTGTGCCTTTTGTGGGTTGACACAGGGATCCATGCGTAGGTAAACAAGGAAGAAAGGTGCCTGGATTTAATTAAAGCTGTGATTAAGATCTTTGCCCATCAAACTGGGGTAGAGCCCACAGAAAAACCCTCAGGATTTGGGCATGCAGTTGGTTTAGGATGCCTTTAGGATTTGCTGAGCAGCAGGAAATGTGTTTTGGCCACCTTTGACCATGTGGGAACTGCACCTAGGTGCAGGTGATGCCTTGAGAGGCCACCTGGGACAGAGGCTGGGCAGAGTTAAAGGAATAAAGCAGGGATTTACTAAAAAATATAAAGTAGGGATTTATTAAAAGGCCTTCACAGGATGCACCTTGGGCAGTACAAAAAATAAAGGAGGGATTTATTAAAGGCCTTCACAGGATGCACCTTGGGCAGTACAAGAGCCGTGGCTACACCCAAGATGGACCCTGGCTCACGAGTTTTCACACTTTTATAAGTTTTGATCCATTTCCATATTGGGGTTCATTGTCCAGTTACAGCTCAGGTGATGCAGTCCCACCCTCCCAGTCTGCCCTCCTCCATTCCCTGTTGGTTGCACTTTTGGGCCTGAAGCTGCAGCGGTGTCCTTGGTTCTGGGGCTGGAAAAGGATTGGTTTGTGTGACTGAGCTGTGGAGAGACCTTGCTAATGCTTTATATGAAATTCAGAGTTATAAACTAATGCACTACAGAATCTGGAAAATATGAAAGCTCAAACTTAAGGCATCACAGGCAGGCCATGCCTCTCTCCACTGATGCATGGACACTCGTGCCTCTGATGATTTGCAAATCCCCAGAAGCTTTCCTGTCAGGCAGTGGCTCCAGGTCTGCTGTGAGCTGGTTTCAGCCCATTAGGAGTCAGTTAAAGCTGACAGGAGATAAACAATTCCCTAAATGAGAATGAGCATCTAGTGCTTCTGTGCCTGTCCAGCTTCAGTAGATGCAGCTCCCAGCTCAGACTTCCCCAGCACAGCTCACTGTGCCCCTTCAGCAGCTGGGCAGCATTCCATGAGGCAAAACAGCTCCTAGCTAGAGAAGACAGGGATTGCTAAAAGGTACAATAGGAGTTGCTCCATTGGGAGACAACCAGCTACAGCAAAATGGGGTCCTGGCATGGCTGGAGGTGAGGGGTGCTCCTTAGGGTTCGACCTTATCTACTGTTTTCCTTAATTCCCCTTGTGCTGGTTAAAATATGCCTTGGAGAGCAGTTAGGAAACAGCTTCAACATGGACAGGAGCTAGAACATGGTACCAGGAATGCTGAGACCAGAAAAAAGGGTGACACTCAGCAGTGACTAATAATGAAAAACTGCTCTTTAGCAGGAGCCTGATCAGTTAGAAAATACTGAGAAGGAGAAAAGATGTCAGTGTAGTGGCTGCTCACAGGATGACTAGGAACCATCCCTATTATGTTCTGGTGAAAAAGGCAAATTGAGTGTGAGGATCAAGCAGGTGAGTTGTGACCAGCCCTGCTCTCCTGCATGGTGCAGCTGTGAGGAAGGATGCTGGAGGTGTCTGGGTGTTTATTACACAGGACCACATTGGAAATAAGCCTAGAGAAGACATCCACATGCAGCTGGAGTGAAGTCACAGCCAGTGTGACCTGACGTTCTTCCAGCCCTCTCCAAACCTGTGTCCCTGCCATGGTGATTGCTCCTGCACAAACAGGCATCCACTGCTCTGCCAGCCCAGGCTTGCATCTGCATCTGCAGTCCTGTGGGGTCAGGGACTGCTCACTCATCCCTGGGGACATTCATGTTCAACCCAAAGAACTCGTTCCAAAGCTGGTGTCTCTGGTAGTTTCTGGGGTCCCCGTTGAAGGAAGGAAATTGATGAATGTGACTCCATGTTCTTAGAAGGCTAATTTATTATATTATGATGTTATATAATAGTAAATAATGCTATACTAAACTATACTAAAGAATAAAGGATACAGACAGAAGGCTACAAAGAATGATAATAAAAACCCGTGATTCCTCTCCGGAGTCTGACACAGCCTGACCGTGACTGGTCATTAAGTAAAAACAATTCACAGGAATCCAATCAAACAATCACTTGTTGGATAAACAATCTCCAGACCACATTCCAAAGCATCAAACCAGGGAGCGGCGATCATATAATTATTGTTTTCATTTTTCTCTGAGGCTTCTCAACTTCCCAGGAGAAGAAATCCTGGTGAAGGGATTTTTCAGAAAATATGATGGTGACAGATGCCTAGCAGTCTGGCCCTTAGGAAACCCAGCTTTTAATTTTTTTTTTTAATCATCATCATCTTTCCATGTGCTTTCTGTTTGTTCTGAGAATTGCTCCAAACTCCCTGGCAGTGGCTCATTCTCATGTTGCTGCTTTCTGCTGAGTTTATTTCCCATGGATGACTTTTCCAGTCCCACGTGGGGAACAGCCCAGAGCTCAGGTCAGAGCCAGGGGGCCCTGCTGAAGCAGGACTGCTGTCCCCACCTTTCTGTTTACTGGTAATGGAGCTCTGGGCAGCTCTGCACAGCTCATTGTTTGCTTTACCAAGACAAAGGGGAAGCTCTGGAGCAGTGTGAGAGCACCTGCTCTGTGCCCTTGATTTTAATATCAGTGTGAAGCAGTGGCTACCCAGCCCTGGCTTCTCTCTGTGTTGTTTAGGGGGGCTGGAAAAGGCTGATCTGGGCAGGGCTGGAGGGAAGTGAGCTGGGTTTGGGATTTAGCACCAGAGGTGTATTTTGCCTGGAGCTCTACAGGCACCTATCAGTGACTCAGTGCTGGATGGGTCACTCAGAAATGGCTTTTAAACAGAAATTCTCATTTGGAGAAGTCTCCTTGTGGGCTTCATTCTTGTCCCACTTGCATCCTCCTTTCTGAGGTGTAACTTTGCTTAGTAATTCATTGGAGTTATTCTAACCCCCTCAATGTGAGTGAAATCAGGAGCAGCTCTTGTATTTTTAAATGCAGCTCTGTGTGTAGCAACTGTCAAATATCAAGCTTACTCCTAAAGCCACTGGTTTTAAAAGAACCACTGGAGAGTTTAGGATTTCACTTTGACTAAGGCTGTTTTTCTTTTTATGGGAACACCACGAAGACTCTCCTGTTTTGATACAGTTTTGAGCCAGCAGGTGCTGAGATAGCCCCTTTTAGAAGCAGTCTGTTTGTTTAAATTCCTGTGAAATTCAGACTCCAGGGTGAAATGGTTAATAGCACATGTGTTTGTTTTTGTTTCGGGACTGTGTTTATAAGCCAAAGTACATGTTGGAGCTTGCTGTTTTCCTGATCCAGGCAGTGAAATCATCCAGATAGCTGGCTTACCAAGACTGACTTTCTAGTAAGAGTTTGTTGTTGAAGCTTCCTGAAAATTGTGTGCAGGAAAGTTATTGGGTCAGAAAAGGTTGAATTTTTTTTTTTTTTTTAAATACAGTAAAGTGTAAACAGGTCAAGCTTTCTTTAGCAGCAGAATATGAATTGTTCAGGGTTTCACTTAGCAAAGCAGAGGCTCTTTTTTCATAGCTGCCAGTCAAACAGTGACAAATTACAGATAAACTGGCAATGCAACATGATAAACTGTCGTGGTATGAAACCAGGTCTCTGCTCAAACAGCACCACTAATCAAATCCTTGTGGCTTGATATTAATGATCTGTCTATCTTATTACAGTTAAAGAAGTTGAACTGGGTGTGATTTTAATATTAAACCAAGAAACACCCTGAAACTTGGACTTTATCAGCAGACAATTAAACTGTCATCTTTATTTACTGTAAGTCTTCTACATTTTCTTTTCTGGCAAAAAGGAAGGCGACTTAGACTGTCAGCACTTGCTCATGTACATGGGTGTTTATCTGGAAATAACTGCAAGCTTCAGCTGGGGAATTCTGATTCTGGAGGTGTTTTTGGCCAGCAATACTGAGGGTTTGGGTAGATGAGCCTGACTAACTGCAAGACTTTTTAGGGATGCCTCCATAAACTCTCCCAGCCATCTTAGCCTGACTTGGCACTGGGAGAAATTTTAACCTAAATCTTGTGCTGAGAGCTCAGATGCCTCTTTGTGTCTGATCCTGGGAGAAGAGCAATTCCTGCACTGTTTTGTGGGAGCTGCTTGGGAGCTCAGCAAATCCAGCACGAATCTGACACCCCCAATGTCCTAGGAGACAGGGACAGTAAAGTTTACCTTCCTACAAACAGGTATGTGAGGGTGACCTTGGAGAAAAACAGTGATTGAGAAATGTCTGTAGGTTATACCCCTGCCATTCCATACAAATCAACTCAACTGCTGCTTTGCAGTGGGCTTTGTGTCATTTTTATGCCTAATTGACAACCCTTATCCCCAGATTTGACGTAGAGAATCCACATGATTATTTTGAATTATTTATTCCAGAGTGTGCATTTGTTTCCCTCACACAAGAACCATGGGCAGTTTTACAGATTTAATCTGCCTCTTGTGCTCTGGCTGCAGAGGAATAACTACTGGTAGCTTGCTGAGCTCTTTGTGGTCCCATTTGTGGCTTTGCTGGCACCTCTTCTTCCAGGGTGGTCCAAAGCTCCTGGAGTCTGCCTCTGGAACATCCTTGGTGGCACTGAGGACAGAGCACTGGAGGAAGGTGTTTGCTGCTGCCAGGAGGAAATGGCTCAGGAGATGTGCGTGGGCTGAAGGTCATGGATTCAATCCTCACACAGGACACCACTAAATGCCAGTTCTTGGCTTCTTTTCTCTGTCCAGGTCAGGGCTAAAGGCACTTGGGATGGTATTTTGTGTTCAGACTCAAATATTTATTATTTCTTATCTGTGTTACAGTCTCACAGCACTGAGTTCTGCAGTATTCCACTAACAAGCTACAAAATGGCTGTCTTTCTCTACAAGGTCTTTTAAGGCTAAACTATCCAATTAAGAAATGACACCTAAATTATTTTTACTTTTAACCCAATAACTGATCACTCAAAGTTCACAACGTGGACTTTTCTGTCCAATTACAAAACACCACCCAAACCCCTGGAGAAGAAGGAAGAAGGTGAAGAAGAACGACCAGCCTCTACCCTAAAACTTCCATCTTACTATATGTATTACTATAATATATATAATATACTTTATATAGTATAATGTACTATATGAATATATATAGTATATAATAATATATACTATATTAATATAATATATAAAATATCTATTATGTGTATAATATACTAATATAATTACTATATTCTAAAACTTTAAACTCTAAGTTTTCCACCCTGTGATATTGTGCACTTCTAATCAAACTATACACCCACAATCCCAGTTCTATCATTCAATTTTGGAAACCTTCTCCATGGCCTCAGGTTCAAAGTGTTCTCCTGGGGGTCAGAGCCTGCCAGCACAGAAAGTCTAAACTTCTCAGCATCCAGAACTCCAGCAGCCTGGGTCTGCAGTGGGTGGGACACACAGAGTGACACCCAAACTGGGGGTGGCAGCATCAAACACACATTCTGGCTGTTGCACAATGGGAAGAGGATCTGGCCTCCCTCCAAGTGCAGATCTGACTTCTTGCCCAAGTAACAGATGAGTTTTCAGTTAATTCCTGCCATTTATTAGTTTTGTTTGGTGAGGTCATGACGTGCCTGTCAGCGTAGGGGAAGCTTAACTCTGGTTTCCCAGGCTGTGGAACATTTTGTGGGAAAGCCTTGCTTCCTGAAAGCTGCTCCTCATTGATGCACTACTTTCTTATGCACGTCGAGGGATGTGAGACCTGACAGCTCTGCCTCCACCTGGGGAGTAGCTCCACCTGCTATTTCAATTTATCTGTATTTTTGACTCTGTGTTTGTAAATTAAATACTCTGTCTATAGAGATGGATCTTTACTTCCCCATATGTATTTATCTGCAAATGCCAAGGGCTGCTCGTGTCCTTTGCAGGGCCCCATTGTGCCCCTGGCAGAAGGGCAGAGTGCTGCTTGATACAACAAGAGGCTGTTTTATCCCTCTTCCTCCTCTCAAGCTGGGCTCAGGCTCAGCTGGACACCTCTGCCTGTGTGGGGCAGGCAGATCCTCCATCCCACACAGCACAGCTGTGGCTGCCTCCTGAAATCTGCTGAGCTGAGAAGGGTGCTGGAGCTGCTGGGGCCGTTCTGGCTCTGCCCACTTGCAGGGGTTGCAGCACTGCTCAGTTGTCCAGTTGCTCAGGTTTTGCTCTGGGTTTTTGCAGATCACTCCGAGGCAATCTTCCTGTCCCAAACACGTGCTCTGTGTAGGCAGAACTTCCCCTCTGTGACTGGGGCA
This sequence comes from Passer montanus, assembly GCF_014805655.1. NCBI lineage: Eukaryota > Metazoa > Chordata > Aves > Passeriformes > Passeridae > Passer > Passer montanus. The sequence goes on along the minus strand of NW_024359944.1, from coordinate 1,244,839 downwards.
GTCACACAGAGGTGGTGGTGTGGTTCAGGATATTAGCACCTTTGACCCTTAAAGTGGTTGGATTTCAATGGCCTGTGTGGCAAGAGCAAATGTTTCCTGCATGTGATATATGATACGTGATCTGTTCTGTGGCAGCCTTGCAGAAATGTTGGGCTGCCACTGTGGCTGTGCTCAGTTATGCTGCTGCTCCCCAAGGGCATCTGGGGCTGCAAGAAAGGCAGAGCTGAGCCAGAAGCAGTGTCTTGAAATATCGTAGTAAGTACAAGGGAAGCATTGCCAAAACTAGCACACACCACCTTTAAATCAAAATCAGCTGATAACCCAAATTGCTTTTAAAGCAGGAAACTCCCTTCAGATTTATTGCCTTTGTTTAAATATTTATGATTTAACTTCCTTCTGCAACACATTAATTTTCTCCCGTACAGTTGCAACCCACTTGATTTCTTGCTGATACCAAAAATAACTGTGACAACTGTGTTGCTGCTTCTGTAGGATTTCCTGACTAATTCTTAACTGATTCAGCAGGAAAGGGAATGGGATTTTTGTTGGTTGGTTGGTGGGTGGTTTTTTTTTTGTTTTGTTTTTTAGAGATTGGTTGTTATTTTCTTTAACAACTTGGATACTGCACTCACTTCCCATGTGCAATTCCTTAGAAGAAAGTAATCTTGTTGTTGTTTTAGTTTGCTGGTGCCCTGGAGATCAGTTCTGCTGCACCAGTGTTGTGTTGCTCACTGAGCCCCTGGGCTTGCCAGCTCTTCCCCATCCTAAACACACACACATGAACTTTGCTGTTTGCCAAGCCTGCTACCTTGTGCTCACAGATGGTGGGGAAATAAATGCCTGGACTCTGACACATCAGAGTCCTTGCTGGAGTTACCTGCTTGGATTTCTTGCTGTGGCATCTCAGTGCAGAGATATTTTCTGTATGGGTGAGAAAACCCTCTGGGTCTTCCTGAATGCACTTTTCATTTGCAGCCCAAACAATTTGCAGAGACCTTGGCAGGAGTGTGCTGGCACTGGTATGTGAAAAAGCAGAGCCCAACAGGATTGTGAGGGTTGTGTGGTCCCTGTCTGCTGCTGGGGATGGTGCCTTGGAGTGGCTACCTAGAACAGAGCTAGACAAGATTAAGAGAGTAAAAGTGGGTATTTATTGAAGGCTTTCAATAAGCACAGCTTGGGCAGCCAGAAGCCTCCCAGAGGCTACACCCAAGATGGACAATGGTCACGAGTTGTTCAGACAATTACAATTTTGGTCCATTTACAAATCAGGGGTTAATCCTCCAATTACAGCTTCAGGTAATGAAGACATTTACCCCCAGTTTGCTCCTCTCCAGTTCACTTTTGTTCATACTCTTCAGGACCTGAAACAGTAAGGTATATCCTTGATTTCAGGCCCAGAGAGGAACTGCTTTGTCTAAATAAAATAAAATGGAATTGTCTGAATAAAATGGGAAGACAGTAACTAACAGGCTATGGAGGTTTAGAGTTATACACTAAAGCAGTACAGGATCTGAAAAACATAAAAGCTAAATCCTAAGGCATCAATGAGGGGCACAGTGGTGGTGCTGCCCCCAGCCCCAGCAGGCAGGCCAGGCCACTCCAGCTCTGGGAGCACACAAGGCAGCCTGTCAGTCACTGATGAGGGCTGCAGGCAGTGCTCAGATACTGAATTTGCAGGGAGGATTGATGAATCTGACTTCATGTGCTCAGAAGGCTAATTCATTATTTTATAATAATATATTACATTAAAAAATACTATACTAAACTATACTAGAGAATACAGGAACGATACTTACAGAATGCTAAAAAGATAATAATGAAAACTCGTGACTCTCTCCAGAGTCCTGGCACAGCCTGACCCTGATTGGCCAAAGAGAGAAAACAACTCACATCAGAATCCAATGAAACAATCACCTGTGGGTAAACAATCCCCAAACACATTCCACATGAGCACAACACAGGAGAAGCAAATGAGATAAGAATTGTTTTCCTTTTCTCTGAAGCTCTCAGCTTCCCAGAACAAAAATCCTGGGTGAAGGGATTTTTTCAGAGAATGTGAATGCCACACTTACCCACATGGCTTGGCTGGAGCAGGAAGCTTCACCAGTGAGCTGGGTGTCACATGTGGTTCTGCAGGAGCAGGGATGCCCAGTGGCACAGGAGCTGACAAAGGATGCCCACAACTGTGAGCACTGATAGAGGCACCACAGGGCAGGCAGGAGGGTGAGCTCAGTGCCTGAAACGCTGCTCCTTGTCCTCCTCATAGCAGAAGCTCATGAGCAGCACCTGGGGAATGGCTGGAAGAATGCAGGATGCTGGAATGCCAGGAGGCTCCAGCTGGGCAGGGTTTTTAGACCTTGTTTCTGCCAGGGGCATTGCAGAGAGTGTGGTGTCTCTGCTGTTTCCATTCCTGGGTTGGGAGACTCCTTCCAGGAGTCTCAGGAAGCTCAGGAAGCTGTGCCTGTGTCAGACCCTGCAAAAGGAAGCTGAGTTCTCTAACCAGGAGCAGCTGGAAGCTGGCCTGTACCTTGGGGCCTTTCCTGTCCTGGTTTTTGGGTGCTGGTGGAGCCCTTGGATTCCTGAATGTGGGTATTAAACTTTGCAGCTCTCACGGCTGATTTTTTGATATGGATTAACATTCAGAGGGTGATGCTTAAAATCCTGGGGATCTGGCTAGAGAAGCACAGGTGCCACAGCCCAGGGAAGAGTGGAAAGCTTTTCCCATGCACACCCTTGCAGTTCAGGACAGGGTGGAAATCTTTCACAGTTAGCTCTGGGCTGTGGTTTGGAGTGTAATTATATTTATTAATTAGCTCTTGATACTGTTTGCTCCTCTGTAGGCTGCCTGAAAATAGGAATGAAAAGGAATGTGGTAATAGTGAAGTTAGAAAATAAGTTTGTGAGGGTTTAGCACGTTTAAACTATTCACCACCACTGCTATCTACTAAAAAAATGTGGGTTTTTCCTAACACAACAAGTTCCGTGGAAACGAGTAACAAAACACAAACCCCCACAAATATTTGCAAAACAAAGGCAGTTGCATCAGTCTGTCCATTAACAGAGAGGGTGCTGGGGATGTCACACAATCCATGTGACTGGATGAGAATGTAGCAAATGAAGGTTGTTACCAATCACTGCAAAGCAATGGGTGTGGTGAATAAGGACTTGCTTTAGGCACATAAAAATTGACATTGCAATTGCTTCGTTCCTCTCTGGAAGGCAGCTGAATCATATATCCTGCTGAAGACCTCACTGCAGCTCTCAGTGGGAGCAAACAGGGAGAAATTGGAGCAAAGTGAACTATAAATCCATATTTAATATAAATACAAAATATTATTTTCAAGTGAAATAGAAACCCAAATATCTGCAATGCTGGTGGCAGTTGTAGCCTGAGAAACTGTAGTGCAGAGGGGTTGGAAATGCAGAGATGGACAGCTGAGATGGTGAGATTTCGTGTGCAAGGCAAACTCACAAAGCTTTTTTGTTTAGAAAGAGGCAGTTTTGGGGGAGAAAGAGGCAGTTTTGGGGAGAGGTGCACTTATCCACAGAGAATGGAAATGTGCTACAAGCAATCACAGGTGAAGCACAAGTGCAGAGGCACAGGGTGAAATGGTTCAGCTGCAGGTGAGCCAGAGGAAGTGGGGTTTTCCCAACACCCTGTCCAAGTGCAGGGAATTGTTGCAGGATGTTTTTGAGGCCAGAAATGTACCTGGTCACGGGGGTTAGTTACATTTGTGGAAAGTAGGTGTGTGACTGACTTAAATTCTCAGCTGGGGAAGTCAGCAAGTTTGGGTCCTGCACTATGCACACACCTTTTTATACTCTCTGCAAACCCCATTTTAGCAGTGTCAGAAACAGGCTGTTGGGTTAGACAGAGGAGCTGTCCTGGCTGAGGGCCACGAGTGTGTTTGTGTGAACTGAGAGCACTGTGGTGGTCAGTGACATGTGTGGACAGCTTGGAAAGGAGGTCTTGCTTTGTTGGGAGATGTTTAATCACAATGTCCTGGTACTCCCTTTCCTCTGCAGGCACTTTGTACTGTGAGCAGGGAAACTCAGTGAAGGTTGCACAAGCTCTACCTGGAAATGTTAGGGGAAAATCAAGCAAACAATTCTGCACATGCTCTATCAGTCTGAGGACTCCAGGGAAAAAGGGGAGTTGGTTTTCCAACCTGCTGCCCGTTCTCCTTCTTGGCATGGAGCATAAACCCTGAGATCCAGAGGCAGAGGATCCTGCAGGAGAGATGTAGTATTCACATTCTCTGAACAGAAAGACATAATTCTCTCTCTCAGGATTTTTCCTGGGGAAGCCAGTGAGAACCTCAGAGAAGAAAAAACAATTCTTACCTCTATTCACTACTCCTGTTGTTTTGTGTGTGTGGAATGTGTTATGGAGATTATTTACTCAAAGTAATTTATTAATTTAATTCTACTAAAGATTATTTTAATTCCTTGACCAATTACATTAAAACTGTATCCTAACTATCTCAGACAGTCATGGGTTTTTCTTCAGTATCTCTTTTAGTATAGTGTTCTTTTGCATAGTATCTCTTGCATGTGGAATGTGTTATGGAGATTATTTACTCAAAGTAATTTATTAATTTAATTCTACTAAAGATTGTTTTAATTCCTTGACCAATTACATTAAAACTGTATCCTAACTATCTCAGACAGTCATGGGTTTTTCTTCAGTATCTCTTTTAGTATAGTGTTCTTTTGCATAGTATCTCTTTAATACTTAATATAGTACAGTATTAGTGTAATATAGAATAACTTAATAAAGCATTTATTCAGCCTTCTGAATCATGGAGTCAGGGCACATTATTCCCTGGCTGGGGGTGCCCATCATGATAGAGAGTAACTGAGGAGAGCTGAGCATGTGTTCAGAACAAACCACCAGAACTTCATCAGCTGCTAATAGCAATTACCTGCTAACCAGCCTGCAACTGTCTTATCTCAGACAGTCACAGGTTTTTCTTCAGTATCTCTTTTAGTATAGTGTTGTTTTGCATAGTATCTCTTTAATACTTAATATAGTACAGTATTAGTGTAATATAGAATAACTTAATAAAGCATTTATTCAGCCTTCTGAATCATGGAGTCAGGGCACATTATTCCCTGGCTGGGGGTGCCCATCATGATAGAGAGTAACTGAGGAGAGCTGAGCATGTGTTCAGAACAAACCACCAGAACTTCATCAGCTGCTAATAGCAATTACCTGCTAACCAGCCTGCAACTGTCTCAATGTCTGCTGTTTTGCAGAGATTTCTTTCTGAATGGACCCCTCTAATGCTCAGTTGCTTTCTGTTCATTGCTCTCATGCTTGGATTGCATAGGATGTGTGTGGGCAGAATGAAAGGAAGAGGAAGGAAGGAGAAGCTTCACATAGATTTTTGTGGTTTCACCCACAAGAGAAGCCAGATTTCCCCAGTTTGCATGATCTCCTCCTCTCTTTGGGATAATAGCTGCCCTTTTTAGGTGTGGTGGCTGTCCTCTGGTCGTGTGAGCTTTCCCTTCAGACCCTGCATCTGCTCTCAGAAGGCAGACCCAGTGTTATACTAATTTTCTATATATTTATGACTTATGGAGAGTGTGGGCATTTGGCTGTGTAAAGTTGCTAAGAAAGGGCTGAAGATCACTCAGGAACCTGTGGCTGACCTGGGGATTTCATTGTTTCAGTGTGTTGTAGAATACCAAGAAATGGTTCTCCCACATGGACCCTGGTATAATTTCCTGCTAGGAAAAGTTTGCTCTTTGAGCTCCAAAGATCCACAGAAGGATGTGGGTGTATCCTCACAGTGATATTCCTTCTAAAGCACGTGCTGCATGAGGTAAATGAGATTTCTCATCCCAGCTGTCCTTTACTGCCTGATCCTGTGCACAGATGCAGAAACACACCTTTCATCGGTGAATGCAAACCTGCCTGCAAATCCCCTTTGTGTCCCCTTCCCACCAGGGGACTGTCCTGCAGGAAGCTGAGAGGTGCCTGAGACAACAATGGAGGTCTCCAGTGCAGGGAGAGATACTTGGATCTGCCCTTTCCAGCTGGGGTTTTGCAAGCCAGGCTGGGCTCCTTCAGTCAGTCCTGCACTTGTGTTCCACGTGTGACTCCACTGCCTGGTCTGAAGGGACCTTCTGGGAGTTCTTCACCCTCAGAGTTGTTTCTTGTCACTTGGACTGCTGGAATCATAGTGAAAATGGGTTTGTTCTTCCTCTTCTTCCCACCAAGAAGCTGCTCCCAAATTGCAGGGTCTCCGGCTCTCACAGAGCTGGATGGAGCAGCAGAGGGAGATAAGAAAGCTCCATGTGAGATGCAAAGTTTTATTCCAAGCTGAAATCTCTCAATTGCAAGGCCTGGAAAGCATAGCTGTGCTGGAAAGCTGCTCAGGTTTTAGCCAAATGGTCACACAGGGGGTGGAGGGTTGTGTTGGGGGTTTGCACAAATGGGATGGGACTGCTGGGATAGGTTCCTTGAGCTTTATTGTGCCATCAGCCTCATTACATGGTTGAGACAATTGAAAGGTGGCAACAGCTCACGTACAGCCAGCAGCAGCCAAGGATTTCTTTGTTACAGAGCATCTTACAAACTTTCTAGCCAATAGCACATTGCCAAAGCTTACAGACAATTCTTCTAGCCAGTCACTAAAAGCACACATACACCTGCTTCACACACGGCTTGCTTTTCTGCTCTCTATTAACAATACACAATACACCATTATTAAGCTTAAAACCTTGTGTTATCTTGTTAGACATATTTTCCTGCAGTCTTAAGGTCTATTTTAGCCAAGCCTAAAACACAAACTATTGTTTCATGTCCTTGAAACTTGTAGTACTGTAACTTGTGGTACTGCTGTAACTTTTCTGCTTCCAGACTTTGCAGCTAGCTCTGAGTTCTCTGTTCTTTCTGTTTCTGGGGCCTGCTTTCACAGCTTTCTGAAAGCCTTCTTACCTTTACTATTTTTCCCACAGAGGGTGATGTGTGGCCTCACACACTCTTCAGAGGACGGTGTGACTTTGCCACCAGATCTGTTGCCTCCTAAATGTGCCCAAGAGCCCCAAATGTGACTGAGGGACGTGGCCTGCACAGATCTGCTCCTTGCCATACAAATAATTCTTGCAATGATATTGAAGAGGGCAGGGGGAGGACTTGGCTTGTCCATCTCACCTGGCTGCTGAAATCTGGGGAGCTGGGGTGTTGTTTCTGTCCTTTCCAGTCTCCCTACACTGGATATTTGCAATATGAGGAAAAAGGCTTCTATTTTATCATCTGTGCTCTTCAGTGTGTTGCCCAGCATTCCCATCTAAGCAAGGAGTTGTCAAGTTACAAGTAAGAAAGCTGGTGACAGTAAAGTCCCTCTGGAAGGACACAGCAGGGTGCTGACCCACTCCAGAGGGGAGCTGTCCTTTTATTAGTGATTTCCTGATGTTTGACCCTGTACTTGGGTATTACACTTGGGTAACAAAACCAGCTGGCTCAGATGCTTGTGTGGTGACTTCTGCTATAAAAATGCTCCCTCTTGGAGTTTATAGGGGTGAATTAAGGAACTGAGCTGGGAAATCTTAATCCTTTATACACATGTGAGTTATTTATTTATGTGGCTTGCATGTTGCCACCAGCTCAGCTTTTCGTGTGATCAGTGATTGGCTCTTGGCCTTGCTCTCGTATACAAGATCATTTTCTGTGCAATTGTTCAAGACTGGAGTGTCCCTCATCCTGCTCCTGTGATGATTGTCACTCTTTTGCTCTGACTGTTGGGTAAACACATGTTCAAAATGGCTTTTGGGAGGAGTATGTGTAAATATTTCTGGCCTAAAGTAGGAAATGCAAGTTGGCACAGCGTGTGTTGGAGAACAAATGGATGGCATTAGACCAGAGGAGAGGGAAAATAAGATATCTTGAGAGAAGCTAGGGGAGCCTGATTGGTCCTTTTTGCTCTGATGTGAGTGGGGGACACATCCACTGGGAGAAGCATCTCAGGAATGAAAGAGCTGAGATTAAATTTGCCTTGAACTCTAGTAAGGCAAACACAAGGCTAAGCCCTTATCAGTGTGTGATCAATGTGCTTCACGTACTGCAGGATCGATTCCCTGGTGCACAGGGTACAAGAGCCACCTCTGAAATCACCTTCTCTGATGGGTTTATCTTGGAGAGAGGAGTGGTGTGGCTGAGATCCAGTTAGGCCAGGAGCTGTTATTCCAGAGCTCCAGCCAAAACTGGTGCCCTCCTGCCTGTTGTCAGCTTGTGGCCTGATCCTTCTCCTCCTTTACCTTTCCATCTCTGCAGTTTGATTTTCTGTTTCAGAAGCATTGAGTGACTGGAGAGAGGCACTAACAGTTATTTCTTGTGAGTTTGTTCTTCTCACTGGTGTTGCCAGCACAAATATTTACAGTATTTGTCATCTATTGCTGCACATGCAGATGCTGCTCTTTGAGAGTCACTTCTGCCTTCCCTGTCTCCTCTTTTCTCCTGATGCTATCAGGCAGTCAGACACTGATCCTGTGACAGATTTAATCTTGTGGCTTTCCATCCAGGACCCCTCTTGGCCCTGGGTGCTGTGTGGCACCTGGACAAGTGTCCTTTGCACCAGGTGTGTGACCTGAGTGCAGTGTGACACTGCCCTGTCCCCACTGTGCTTGCTCTGCTCCTCCTGTAGAGATCTGCTGTGCTTCATATTCCAGGGAAATTGTGGTTAACTGCACAACAGCTGTGGCAGAACTGGAAAATATCCTGTCACTGAGCAGAAATCCTGGCTGGAATTTCTACTCTCTTGTTAAATGTGGGCATTGAAAAGAAACCCTTTTCCTTCCTGTGTCATCCTCCCACTGCTGAGGCCTGATGCCTCTTGGTACTTTCCTTTACTACCTGAATTTCTGGTGGAGCATTTCAGAACAGCCTCTGTAAGCAGAACTGTGGAACTATTTTATTTTCATACTCTTTGAATCTCAAAGAAGTCTTGTCACAGAAAGGCACAGACCTTTTGCAGAGCAGGTGAGAAGGCACAGCTCAAATAAAGGAGGTGCTCTGGTCTCCTAGGCATGGATCACTTCTGGTTTTTTCCTCATCTGAGGTAAATTAATGCTTTCTTTAATAAATATATTAATGAGAACAGACACTGGGTTGATAAACTCTGCTTCCCCATAGGATGGACCTGCTGGTGCCTCCAGCTGGTCAGAGAATGTCCCTGAGCAGGAGTAGGAATCACACTGCAGAGCCTACTGCAGAGGTTTCATTGATTAAAAAAAAATAAATCTACCCTCTTCCCATGGAAAATGGGAATGTTTAAAGCATGTTGAAAATGTTAAAGCATTTTTGTCCTGCTCTGAGAAGAAGCAATCTCAGAACTATTTGTGGAGGTGGGATATCAGCAGTTACTTGAAAATGGCCTTTTCCTCAAAAAAAAGTCATCATGTTATCTCCCAGCTGGAGCCTTTTCTCATCACTGGCTCCAGGGAATGTGGTGTGGGGGAATTTGCATTTTGGAGAAGTTCCTGTAAAGTCTCATGCCAGTGCTACTGGAGAGGAGCTGGGGTGCATTGTGGGAGTTTATAAAAATGAACAAGTAAAGCCCTTGGATTATAGCCCTGGTGTTTCATCCAGGCCTTTCAAGTTGATGTATCTGGATGGAAAATAGGGCTTGAATAAAAGCACTTCAGAAAACTGTTACTTTTCTGTTTTGGAAAATCTAACCAGAAGCATCACTTGATGTTCCTAGAATTTAAAAAACAAACAAACAAACAAACAACTGAGGGGAAAAAAAAAAGAAGTGATTTTTCTAGGGAAAATGTGCATTTTATGTTTTTCCTGAAGAAAAACATTTTTCTAGGGAAAATGTGTATTTTATGTTTTTCCTGAAGAAAAACATTCCCTGTGAGAATTTTTCCAGGCCTAAATCTGCATTTACCAGGGGGGAAGTAGAAGAGAGAGCCTGTGAGGGATATGTTTTTCTAAATATTGTCCAGTTCCTTGGATCCTTACAAAGTCTGGGTGGCTGAAAGCTTCTCCATGAACTGTCCACAGCTGGTAGGGAAACACAAAACCTTTGCCTGCCTTTAGTGGAAGGGGGAATGTGCTGGTTGGAGGCTCTGAGGATGAACAGCAGGGTTGGAGCTCTCTGGTGTGTGGAGAAAACAGCTTATCATCCACAATAACGTTGAAATTCTGCTTTGGAATGTTGCATTTTATTTTTTTAGAGTGTCAGTCCGTCTGAGCAGGAAGATGGTACATCTACCAGCCCTAGGGCCATAGTGATAAGTTGAAGTAATTATTCATTTTTCAGGGACTGAGCACCCTGAATTCAGCTTGCCAGAATCACTAAAGGATGTTTCTGCAGGTGGGGGCCTTGCTTTTCTAGGTGGAGATGGTTTCATTGCACAAGAACTATTTTAAGCTTGATTTTAATTAAGTTCCATTTACCTTCAGTGGCTTTCAACCAGCATAAATGTGGTTTAGCTTTTCTCATTAGGGATGTTTTCTGCCTTTGGGATGATAATTAAAATCTCCGAGCATTCTTCGGGCTCTGAAGGCCACCCTGGTGATGCTTACCTGCAGTGAAGGTGTGACTAACTGGCCCCTAAAGGGTTTCAGTGGTCAATCCTCAGGGCAGCTGATGCTCTTGGGATCACAAAATCATTTAGCTTGGGAAAGACCTTTGGGATGGAGTCCAGCTGTTGCCCTAACACTGCCAGGGGGAATCACAGAGCCCTAAAAGGTGGGAAGTCAGTAGCAGCAGCATCATCTTTGTAGGTATCCTCTTTCTGGGCACTGAAGTTCAGACACAAACTGCTCAGGCAATCAGAGATTAATTAATTAAGAAAATCAGTTTTCCTTACCTCAGTTTTGTGTATGCTTTGATGTCTGTGCAACAGCAAGGGAAGAGTGCAAGGCTTCATCAGAACTTTGGAATGTCTTCTGGAATTAGCAGCAATGAGGAATGAATAACGTGATCTCTGACACCTCCTGCTTCCCGTGCAGGGCTGCTTTTGGGAAATGGTGCTTGCTGTAAAATAGAGGCTAAGAAGAAATAGCTTTGTCTCCACAGCAACAGATGAGTGCGTGGTACAAATCCTCACTGGTTCCGTGTCAAATGTCGAGGCAGAACTGAGCTGTGCATCTCTGTCAGACTCTGTCAGGGAAACGCCAAGGGGGACAGTAATTTACTGTGCAAGAGAATTGCTTCAAATTCAAGGTGTGTCCATCCTCACTTGGTTTGAGTCCATTCTGGGTAAAAGTAGGAAGGACATTGATGTGGCATTCACATTCTATGAACGATTCCTTTGCCCAGGGCTGGGAAGTTGAAAGGCAGCAAGAGGCCTCAGAGAAAAGGAAAACAATTCTTCTCTCATTTGCTTCTCCTGTTTTGTGCTCATGTGGAATGTGTTTGGAGATTGTTTACCCACAGATGATTGTTTCATTGGATTCTGCTGTGAGTTGTTTTCACTCTTTGGACAATCAGTGCCAAGCTGTATTGGGACTCTGGAGAGAGTCACGAGTTTTCATTATTATCTTTTTAACCGTCTGTAGGTATCCTTTCTGTATTCTTTAGTACAGTATAGTATTCTTTAATATAATATAGTATAATAAAGTAATAAATTAGCCTTCTGATAAGATGAAGTCAGATTCATCATTCTCTCCCCTCGTTGGTGGCCCTGCATTTAGAATACATTGCTTCCCAATGGTTTGACTTCTTGGAAAGAGGTAGAGGTGCAGATGGTTTCTTTTTAATGAAACAGCTGAGGGCTCAGCCTGGAAAAATGTATGTTTTCAGTTTTTGAAACCTGGATGATCTTAACTATCTGTGCTGAAAATCAATGCTGTGAGTTGTCCTGAGGCAGAATTTCCCCAGGAAACCAAGATCAAGCACATTGTGTCCAGGCCTTTCTGGATTTTATGCACAGCAGACCTGTCCAAAGGCTAAAGGGAGGGGATCACAGCCAGGGGGTTCCTGAACTCTTGCACAGTGATGGGGTTGTTTGGAGATGTGGAGCCTTGAGGTCTGTGTGATGGGGCCCATCTTTTGTGCTGGGTGGGGCTGCTTGCAGCCTAATCCTAGTTCCTGTCAGGACTTTCCCAAAAAATCTTGCTCTGGCTCTTTTTGGACAAGCCAGCTGCGTCAGGTCTGTGCCACCTCTGCCCTGTCCATCACCAGGCTGTCCTGTCTCCCCATGCTCCTATTTCTGTGCACAGCTCACAGTGCTTGCAAAGCTCTCTGCTTTGTACAGACAATTATAGCAAGGTCTCTGAGAAGAGGAATGATTTTTCCTTTTTAGTGGAAGTTTTAAAGAGTCTGAAATCAGAGGAAGTTGTCAAAGGTTTTAGATAAGATCAGGGTAGTAAACAATGAGGAGATGACAAATGACAATTAACACTCAGCAAATGATCTTTTGGCTGTTCTGTGTCATGATGATTAGAGAAAAACACTATTTTTAGGGGTAATTGGAAGTTACACCATGAGTGTTTGAAGGGACAAAGGCAAGCTTAATTCAGGTGTTTCCTGAACTTTGTATTGCTAATAATTACTTTCCCATGTGCTTTTATTTTTGTTCACTTCCTAAGTGGAGCTGTCTGCTTACGTCTTTCTTATTTTTTAAAGAAAGATAACCTCATAAGAAACATGTTCTAGTGGCAAGAATAGTCCTTCTGTTTCGTGTTATTTCATCCAGTTTATTAGCAAAGAAGTAGGGCTCTAAATAAGGATTATTGTTCTGAAATGAGGATCTTCCTGCTCCGAATGCCAAAGAAAAGGAGGATTTTTGGAGCTTAGATGGGGTGTCTTCCAGCTGTCTTCCTACTTGTAACTCTGCATTTTCACATCACCTTTGTGCTTCCTTCTGCCCAGCAGCACAGGGTTCCCCCAGCTGAGAGATGAGGAGCTTTTAATCTTGGGCAGTGCTCAGCCTGTGCTGCTTCAATCTTTGCAAAGCACTGCCATTTAAATGAGTTTTGACAAACAGGAGCATCCTTGATGGAAGTTCCCTCTTTCCATTTGAGTGACACCAAGCAATCTCCTTCCCCACTTGTGTTTGATAATTCTGGGGTTCACACTTCCTCTGGCTGTCCCATGATGCCTGCAGAAGCAGCATCTTCTTTGCCATTTTTACACATTTTACACATTTTACACATTTTACACATTTACACATTTACTTTTTCTCTCCTGAGTCACAAGTCCTTTTCCATTCAGAGAGCAGCAACCCCTGTCCAAAGGCACTGCATTCGTGGGAAGCTTCTTATATTATTGTTATTATTTCTTCCTTCTTTCCCTTCTTCCTTCTTCTTCCTCTTCTTCTTCTTTGTCCTTTTTCTTCTTCCTTCTTCCTTCTTCTTCTTTCTTCTTCTCTATTATATATTATTATTCTCTTATACCTTCTGTAAAGAATTTAAAATTGCTTTGTAAGTTAGCCTGGGCAAGAGAAAATATTTCCCACTGAGCTTTAAGAGATCACCCCACTTCAGCACCTTTAGGGGCTGAGAATCCCTGACAGCCACACAACAGCCATGGAATTCTTTGTCCTTTTTCCTCTTCCTTCTTCTTCTTTCTTCTTCTCTATTATATATTATTATTCTCTTATACCTTCTGTAAAGAATTTAAAATTGCTTTGTAAGTTAGCCTGGGCAAGAGAAAATATTTCCCACTGAGCTTTAGGAGATCACCCCACTTCAGCACCTTTAGGGGCTGAGAATCCCTGACAGCCACACAACAGCCATGGAATTTTCTCCGGTTCAGGGCTGACAGGAATTTTTAAATTGATTTGGAAACGATGGTGATGATCACTGTTCATTTTGGCCATTTGTGATTAATGCTGCTTGTTATATCTTAGACAAAGGGTGTTGGCTATGATGTGTTTCCTGTTGCAATATTTTTGATACCAGGGCATTTTATAGATGTCATTTTCTAAATATGTTGTATTCTAAATATAAACCCAAACATTTGTTAATGGCTTTCTTACTATAAGGTTACAGGGGTGAGAATATTTTAATAAAGCAGACATTAATTATTTACTTTGGGTTAAATAAAAAAACATTGCCCATGGAACTGAACCTCTCCCTAAATCAAAAAGTTTTGTGGATTTTGGCTTCCTGTTGGTCTTTTGTCAACAAACAGAAAATTGTTCTTTAGTCCCTTTTGGACTGACCAATAGGATTTTTTAGATAGTTGGAAGCAAACCTGCCCCACCACATGTAAAGCTTTTTACCTACTTTTGATGTAGCTTCTTTTGTAGCTTTTTCAGAATTTTTCAGAATTTCTTGCCAATAATTTTGTATCTTAAATATCAAAGTATCTAACAAAAAATAGTTTGAAGAAGAGATTGGGAGACATTGTTTTATTAGAGAGCAGGTAATAATGGAGGCAAGTAACCTAGAAATTACCTTGGTTGTAATTTAAGATATTTTTCTAGAAGTAAAGCTTTAATTAAGCCATAAAACTAGAGCCCAATGAAACAATTACCCAGTCTGTGGTTATACAAAGTTAATTGAGGTAACATCATGCAAGGTAAAGTCTTTAAATTCGCCTGCAGGTAAATTAAAAGAATTCTTCTAATGACACATTTAAGCAACCACATTTTCCAGCCTCAGTGGTTTGGGAGCATCACCTGTCTGTGCATTCCTCCTGCCTGTGTGCTTTGCCCTCTTGTCTTTGCCTGCATTTCAGATGCCACTCACTCAGCATGGACAGGAGCAGCTCTTGCTTGTTTGAATTCCTCACCACAAGGATTTTAAGAGCTGTGGTTTGTGCTTGGGAAGGTCCTGCTGGCAGCCTGAACATGATCCCCAGTCATTCTGGGAGCTGGGTGCTTTCTCCTCCCTGAAGCAGGAAGACAATTCTGTGTTCTCAGTGGGTAGAGCTTCTGTCAACTGCCTGGGGTGGAGTCTGTGTTGTCTTGTGTTTTCCTGTGAGCTGATTGATCAGTGACTCTCAAGATGAAGCCACAGCAAGCAGGGCACACAGAAACGGGCAGGCTTCCTTCTGATTTAGCAGCCAGTGTTCAGGAGATGGATTTCAGATTCCTACAGAAGTGTTGTGAGCAGGGTTTTCATGGATCCCCTCCTGTGGTGTGTGGGGAGCCTGCCAAGCCACTTGAGCACAGATACATCTGGCTGAGTGTTTGAATTTCAGAGTTCCCTGCTGTTGCCACAGCTTTTGTGGTTCCTTGGACCAGCACAAGGGTTCCCCAGAAGCTGCTACCAAAACTGGTGAAATGTTAACAGAACTGGTAACTGCAGTTTTCAGTAGTGACCGCAGCACTCAGCTTTAACGTGGCCATAGGAAAGAGTTAATTTAGAAGTTCTGTGTCCAATCCCACCCCATCAGAGTCTTTTCTCTTCTCCATGGTCAGTTTTAATCCTTGTCCTTCTCTTGATTGCCTTATAGCAGTGGGGCACTGCACACACAGTGAAGAACAAACAAGTCTGGTAAACTGAGGAGCAGCTTTGTGGCAGCTACAATTGACAGGGAGTCTCCAGTGGCCTGTGGCAATGAGCAGGCTGGTTGATTTGGTCCTGGCTTTGAGCCAAGCAAGGTGAGAGCTGCTTCTCCTGTCCCTATTGCCTTCTTTTAATTTTGCATATTATTTTGGCATGATAAATTGGCCAAAGCTAGCTCACTGAAACTGAAGTAGTTAGAATTCTTTTCTGTAGCAATCTGTGATCTAAACTACAAACTCCTCAACTTAGAACTACTGCCTTCTTTTAATTTTGCATATTATTTTGGCATGATTTTTAGGCATCCTTATACCTCGGACCAGTACTTCTTTCGGTTTTAGCAGCTGCCAAATTTGACACAGAATCTGCTACTGCCATCTACTAATGCAGATAGCATCAGATATGGCTTTTAATCTGCCTTTTAGCTAGACTTGTGCTAGCTGATGTGCTACGTGGGAGAGCAATGAAGTGGGGATGGAGGAAAAAGGGACAGGGATGTCAGGAAGGAGTGGAGAAAAATATGTGAGCAGTAATGTTTGACCTTTGTCAGGGTAATCTTTCTAACTGAATTGTTTACTTACTGAACTTTCTTCTTCAGGGCTGTGTGAAATCCCCATTTATGCCCCCAGTTGTAACACTGCCCCTTCAGCTGCCTCTATGACAAATTGTGGGTCCTGCTGCAGCAGTGGGGATTTCTCCTGCTGTGATGTGGGATTGCTGTGATTCAGCAGGAGAACCAGTGCAGCTGCATCTGCTCTGCAGCATGGCCAGCCTGGCAGTGCAAAGCATTCCTTGCTTTTGCAGCCTTTTAGGGGAACAGCACCACCTGACAGTGCCAGCAGTGACCAAAGGATTCCAAGTGCTGGAATCAGGGAGATGTTTCACATGTTGCTGTAGTATAAGGAGGTCAGGGTCACCCTCCCATTTATTTACAGGTATGTATGCCCATGAGGGATGCACTGAGTGCTGCCCATTAGTGTGAGCATCTTAAGCTTCTCCAAACAAATGAAGCTCTGCTCATTGCCTGCTTCCCTGTAGTTTTGCCAGTAGGTCTGGTCCAAGTAATTTTCCCCTCTCTCTTTTAATTTCTGGGGGCTAAAATCTGTTTATTCTATGAGACAGGGTTTGTAGGGCTCATTAAAAACTTGAAATGCATTTTTTAGATCATTGGCTGGAAGATGAAAAGCAGTGGGAAATATTTTGGCAATTAGCTCATTGTGAGAGCAGAGGAAGCAGTGGAAGCAAGCTCTGTGTGTATCAAGATGTCTTTCTGGGGTGAATCATGCACATGGTTAACCTACCCCAGATCACCATTTTCATCACTGGCCACCACAAATGGCCTAAGAGAAAATGGGAGGAAATTTTAGAAGCTGTTCTGCAGGGAGATTGTTTTTTGTTGTTGTTGTCCTGGAGTAAATTCTTCATTGCTGGTCACTATGAACAGGTAGGCAACAGCTGGGAACTTTGGGGCAGCCTGATAAGAGGAATATCAGTGTTTTACTGCATGCTTAACTTCCACAGTGTACTCAGAGGAGACACTGTGCTCCTTCTCAGAAGCAGGGGACTCTGGTGCTGCTGAACCTGAGGCAGAAAGAATTTCCTCTGGATCTGGGTTGGGGGAACCACAGCGAGGGACTGTGGTTTAGTGTGACATGAGTAAGGTTTCCTGGCAAGCTCCCTTTGTTTTGGAAGCTGTAGTGCTTTTCTCTTTGGGATTGGTTGGAGTTCCCTGAGGCTCAGGGCCTGTGTACACAGCTCTGGAAGAGGTGTAGTGATGATTTTCTGGCTTTCCATGACTGCCTGCCCAGACCAAGAAAAGGAATTTTGCTTCTTCTCTGTTTTTCTTTATCTTGCAGAGGGACAGAAACAACATAGTATTTTTGCTTCTTAATGCTGGTATCATTATTTGCATTCAAATGAGATGAAACCAGTAGTAAACAGGGGAGAAATTCTGTCTGTGTTAAGCAGAATACAAGACTAAGACATGATAATGATAATTTTGTGGCACATTTCTTGTTCCATTGGATGATAACACAGCAGTTTAGCCAGACAGCTAAGTCTGTGCTTGACTGCAAATGTGCAAAATTGTGTGTGCAAAACAGTGTTTGGGACTGTCCTTCTCGTGCTTGGTTTTCCTGGGCTGTGCTATTACCTCATCTTAATGGCAGTGATGGAGGAAGGGTTTTTTAGCCACACCTGATGATGAATGCCCAGGTGAGATGGAGCTCACTGAGTGGTGGACTCTTACAAAATCAGCTTCATTGTGGTGTCACCATCAGAGACTAAGTGGAAATTGAAATATTCATACATGCTAATGACTTTGGAAAATGCTGTGAGAGCATTTGCTGTAGCCAAGGGTGATCCCAAGGGAAATCCCAGAAGACAGGGAAACTTCTGCAGAGGTTGAGAGGCAGTGGTGCTTGCACCATGCCTGATGGTTTGCTTTGAAGCTGGATGTGTGGCTGCTGCACTGTAAATCTGCATGGACTCTTGGCCGGTGGCACATAATCCAAATAGGCACAGGCTATTTTACAACCAATCCCTCCCTTCCCTGAACAACACTTGTTTTTATTTTATGACCTGCAGAGTGGTCATTTTTTAAATCTGATGAGCCTGACATGTCTCACAAGACTGCAGAGCATTATTGTGGCTTTAGGTTTCAGGCAAAGCTTCATGGTTATTGGTGCTACCAAGCTTTCCCTTCTGGGATGTTCTTACTTGTGGTACATGCCTGTGATGAGATATGACCAGATAGAGACCAACTCTTCCTGCCCTTCCTGTATTAAGTGATAAATGGCTGATCTTCCTTCCTCTTCCTTGAAAGCAAGGGAGTGCTTTGAACAGGTTGGCAGCCCCCCCTCTCTGTATATGAGCTGTTAACTGCATGTTGTCACCTGTGGTTAGTATGGTTTAGGAGAGGGTGTCCTTCCATCCTTGCCACAGCACTTTCTCTTCAGATAGATTCTCAGAAGAGAGGAAAAAAAAAAATCCCCCTAACCTTGGAAACTCCCGTTACTGAACCTCTCTTGTCCCAGCCAGGACCTGCCCCAGTTCTGTGAACTAACAACTCTCCACCTGAGAGTCACCCTGAGCAAATGCTTATTCTTGAAACCAACCCCAAGGCCATGACAAAATTGCCTTCCTTCTGTTACCCTGTCAAACTTCCTGAAAAGAAGACAATCTTTTAATGGGAAGAGCAAAATTATTTTTTGTCTTCACTTCCCTTATTCCTCCAGCTTCTTAGTTTACCATACCCA
Source organism: Passer montanus (assembly GCF_014805655.1). Taxonomy (NCBI): domain Eukaryota; kingdom Metazoa; phylum Chordata; class Aves; order Passeriformes; family Passeridae; genus Passer; species Passer montanus. The sequence continues at coordinate 1,226,167 of NW_024359944.1, read as the reverse complement.
CTTTAAAACCTGATTTTTGCTTGACACAAAGCTACTTCTGTGTAGGAGTTATCTTGATTTCTGATTTTTCATTCCAAGTTATTGCTTCCTCCTATTTATCCCACTCTTTCCGTGGTCAGTGCATTCACTTCTGCTTGACACAAACCACATCTGTGTAGGAGTTATCTTGACTTCTGATTTTTTCATTCCAAGTTATTGCTTCCTCCCATTTATCCCACTCTTTCCGTGGTCAGAGAATGCATTTCATGTCATTTGTGTGACAGAATCTCTTGGTCAAGCACTGGTGTCCTTGTAGCTTGCTGGTTTTGTCTGGTACCTCCCTGTGTTTGAGCTGCTGCTGTCTCCTCCTACAGACTGGCACTGGTGCCAGGGAATCTGTGCCTCACTGCTGTGACAGCACTTGGCCTCTGCCCTGTGCCTGAAAGATGAAAAGATGTCCTCATCTGTCACCTTCCTCTGCTGCAGGGCAGAGAGCAGGGGAGGGGAAAGCCTTGCTCTGGTGTGATGTTCAACAGGTAAAATAGTTGATTTGCAACTGACCAAATCCTGAATGAAAGTGGGTTTAGAAGTACATTTTGTTGCTGTTTACAGTCCTCCTTTCTGCCCAGCCACCACAAAGATACAAAGCAAAAATTCTGCAAATGAACAGAGCTTGCAAAAAGGAAGATTCGCAAGCACGCCTTCACTTTTCCCTAAGATCAGAATTTAGTCCTTTACTGTCAACTTCAAAATTACATTGACAACCAACAAGGAGAAGCTTTGCCCCAGACTTGGTCTCCACACTTGTGATTTTAGAATGACGTTTGGATTAAGATATTTCAGTGTCTATTCCTACATACCCTTAGAATTTAACTGCAGAAGTATTTGCCTGATCCACAGGGGACCAGGGTAGTTTGCAATGTGAGAATTTCAGAATGAAGAGGGAGTGTCCTTTCTCCAACAATGACAACCCAATCTGACATATTTCTTATTAGAGATTTTTCTCAGTGTGATGAAAATGCCAGGGCAGACCAAGGATGCTCCCCCCTTTTGAAGCAAAACTCTTCCTCTCGGTGTTTTCAGTGTGTGTGTGTCCATCCTGGACTGAGCTCCTGATGGAGATTTTGGGCCCCTTGGCAGCCTCTCCTTCAGTCTTCCCTGTTGTACTTTCAGGAAAAGCTCTCAGAACCAGGACAGTGTTTGCTTTTGTGCATCTGAGTTTCACTGGCACTGGCTGTACCCCCCAGCCAATCTTCCTGCCACGATATTTATGCTCTGTTCTGAGGGGAAAGCTAAGAGATAAAGGCAACATTGACGTGCAGTGGTGATTCCCAATTGACTTTAAGATATAAGCAATATCTGCTCAAATTGGGCAGGCCAGGCTGCTCTGCTGGCCCTGAGGAGTTTCCCACTGTGGTATAGGGCAGTTTCAAAATGACTTGGAGCTGAGCTGGTGCTGGAGTCACAGTGAAACCTGTGTGGTCTTGTTACTTCTATCCACCACTCCCTGGGTTAATTCTCTCTGATGTCCCAGGTCCCTTGGCAAATGTTGCCTGTGAGGAAGGGGGGGAATAGACGCCACTGTTGGGTGCAGAGGGTCACTCTGTGCTCACTCTCTCACTGTCCCCTCTGCAGACCTGTGGAGGGGGGCAGGAGCTCACCCAGGGCACCTGAAGAAGTGCTATTTACCTTATCTTTTCAAGTCCATGCAGAAAATAGGTTTAGTCTGGTTTATAACTCAGTATGCATTTCAGTTCAGTGCTTCTAAGTCATGTTTTGAGACAAACAGCTGTCACCTGGGCTTAGCAGATCTGTAATAAGAAATAATATGTCAGATTGGTCTGTTATCATTGTTGGAGAAAGGACACCCTCTTGATTCTGAAATCCTCACATTGCAAACTACCCTGGTCCCCTGTGGATCAGGCAAATACTTCTGCAGTTAAATTCTAAGGGTATGTAGGAGTAGACACTGAAATATCTTAATCCAAACGTCATTCTAAAATCACAAATGTGGAGACCAAGTGTGGGGCAAAGCTCTTCTTTGTTGGTTGTCAATGTAATTTTGAAGTTGACAGTAAAGGACTAAATTCTGAGCTGAGGGAAAAGTGAAGGCTTGCTTGCAAATCTTCCTTTTTGCAAGCTCTGTTCATTTGCAGCATTTTTGCTTTGTATCTTTGTATCCAAGCTTTAGCCCTAATATTGGAGAGCAGAAGCCACTCAGGAGCACACAGTGAGCAGGGAAGTGTTTGCATGACTCTCCTCACTGACCCTGAAGAAGAGCTGGTTACAGCCATTGCAGAAATCAGTGCTCAGATAAGAAAGGACTGCTGACCATGTGGCGTCACTCTATAGCCCAGGCTTTTGCCTTCCTGAGACCTGAGCTAATGAGAAATATGAGGAATCATAGATGGTGGCCTTGCTGGGAAGCTCCACAGACAAGATTTCTTGCTTGTTTTTTTGCAGTCTAGTTTTACTTGCCCAGGCTGTTTGTCCCTAAGCCAGGCACAGCATCTGAAAGGAGTGGCTGAGGTCATGCTTTGTGTCCCTTTCTTCCTAGGGTCAGGAGTTTCTTGGTCTTTGTCTTATAAAGCCTTTCCAGCAATTTTAGCCTTATACTTATTCCATCCCTCTTACTGCTCTGTTGTTTGGAAGTGGTCTAGTTAAAATGGGCTTTGTTGAATATTGTTGGACAGCAGAAGTTGCTGGAGGGTTGTGAATGACCTTGTGTGGTCTGAGGGGTGAAAACAAGGATCCCAAGCCTGTGGCAGCTGAAATAGCTTGTGGCTGTAGGAGAGGCTGGGTGGGATGGTTGGAGAGGGACAAATGGGTTACCTCAGGAATCAGTCCTGGGCCTGGGAGCCTCAGAAGGCCACACCAGTGAGGGCCCTGGAGCTCATGACGCTGTTTCCCAGAAGAGTAGCTCATGGCAGATGCCTTGGGTGAGGTTTTGTTGATGAGAAGCCTTCTACAAGCTGAGCTCCCCCAGGGGCTGACGGGACCAGGGTGCCTCTCTGGGCCAGGCCTCAGTGGGGTGTGCCTGCGTGGGGACATCTGGGGCTGCAGGAGCTCCTGGCGTGTGCCTGCAGGAGCCAAGGAAGGTTCATTTGAGCCTGTGTCACGAGTTCAACCAGCCAGGCAGCATTTCTGGGCAGAAAGAGACACTGTGGCCTTGTAAATACAGTGTGTGATCCCCTCAAACTCCAGAATTTCTGCTCTGAAAATGAAAGATGGGTAAGGCCCATTTGGAAGCAGAGGGCTGCCATAACCATTGCACAATCTGCTTTTGTGCTGTCATTTCTCTTTCCCTATTTCTACCTTCTGGTAAAAATTCTCACTATTGAGCCATACAGTTATCTGGACTTAATTTTCTTTCCACACAGGCTTCTTGAAGCCTGGCTGCTGGATAATTCCTCTAGTAGATGAGGTACTGCTCTCTAAAACAGAGTGTTGGGCTGGTGGTGAACACACATCTCCAGCCTTGGGTTTTGCTTCACCCACAGTTCTTCAAAAAAGGGAGAACAGAAAACATCTTTAAGGCTCTGGTCTGTCTGGTGCAGGTGGCAGAGAGTGGGGCTTTTGCAGGTGCTCAGCTCTTTGGTCCAGTGTGATGGCATCTCTCTGGAGGGGACCCTGGGGACACTTGTCCATCTCTAGGGGTCCAGCTGCCACTGTTGATGTGCATTGGGCCCTGGTGCTGGCACGAGGGTGAGTGTAAAGGTTTTTAACAATGCTGAGCTGCCTGCCCGTTGATAGTTACCCATCTTTGGGTTTGTTCGGTTTTTTCGGTTTGCCTCCACTGAGTTATTTTCCCGAGCTGATAGGTGGTGCCAGCTGACAGAGGATGTCCCCTGCAAGCCCTGATGAATGGCAGTGTAGGAGAAAGCCACAGCAGTGTCACCTCTGGTCATGGTGGCGTGCTGGGAGTGTGGCAGGCAGGCACAGGGACAGTGGCACAGGGACAGTGGCACAGGGACAGTGGCACACGCTGGGCCTGCTGTGTGCCCCAGCCCCTGGGGCTCAGTGCTGTGCTCTGGACCTCCAAATTCTTCTCCGGAATTTGTGGATGCGATTGGGACTTTCCCACTAGAGGGCAGTTTGATCATGCCTGCGCTTCCAGAGGCTGCTGATCCCACTGCACACAGCTTTTAAGACTGGCAGAAATTCAGATGAAAACCGTGATCAACGTTTAATTAGTCCAGCAGCCACCAAGTGCCTAATGAACGATAAAGCCATTGATTTGGAAATACAATACTTGAGCTAAAGGAGGTCTCAAGGCACAGTTTTGGGGGGAGCACAGAGCAGGTGTGTCACAGTGACATGGAAATGAGTGTGGCTGAGGTGTGTATTCTGCACTGAAAACAGGCACACAGCTCCTCGTGGAGCTGCTGAAAGTGCAGGTAGAGCAGGTTTGTATCATGGAATGTGAATATTTGAATGTAGTACTCAGATATATATATATATATAAATAGAGAGAGAGATCATCTATATTGGAGGCTTTGCTCCTCAGGTGAGTAGTGATGTACTCATAGACCCTAATACATTGCAAAGCCATGTGAGTGAAGCCATGATTTCAGGTTTGCTCAATAAAGCAGACCTCAGGGGCAGGCTGAGGAGATGTCTGCACTCTGGGGTGTGGCTGTGTTGGGAATATCTCACTCAGTTCTCCCCATGACATGTGAGAGGATGGGAACTGAGTTTCTCAGCTAGTGAGGAGCTCAGGATCAGTTATGATCTTGTCCTGTAACCCAAATTTGGGCATATTCTGATGTGACATTTTTCCCAAACACTGAATTTGGGCTTGTTTGCTTCTGCTGCTCCTCAGCTATGCATGCACAGCACAGAGGGAACGTGCTCCTCTCTTCCTTCTGGGTGCCTGGAAACATCCTGAGATCTGAGCTAATGAGAAATGTGAGGAATCAGAGATGGTGACCTTGCTGGGAAGCTCCACAGACAAGATTTCTTGCTTGTTTTTTGCAGTCTAGTTTTACTTGCCCAGGCTGTTTGTCCCTAAGCCAGGCACAGCATCTGGAAGGGGTGGCTGAAGTCATGCTTCGTGTCCCTTTTTTCCCGGGGTCAGAAGTTTCTAGGTCTTTGTCTTATTAAGCTTTTCCAGCAAAGCCTGACCCAGACACTGTTACTGACATATTTGTAAGTCTGTGTTGCCCTTTTCCCCCTCCATTTGTGAAGTGGGCTCCCCAGGGAGCAGGGTCTGAATTCTGCTCAGTGTCTGGCCTGGCTCCAGTCTCACTCATTTTGAGACAGCAGTGCCTTTTGGCTCACAGATTCCTTCTCAGGAAGTTACCTGACCCCACCAGAAGCAAACAGTGTTGGGTCATGGCACCAGAGCTCTGTTCTAGGTGCAGGACAAATGTATAAATCTGTGATTTGCCTGAATCTTGCTCATGTTGGGAACTCTGGCTGTGATGTCCCTTCCTTGTTGCCTGCCAGAGTCCTCTCTACCTGACCCATCCCTCCAGGACAGTCAGAGCAAGTTTTCAGTTGTCAGGACCAGAAGGATTGCCCTGGGTGGGCTCTGTGGGGCTCAGCCCATGCAGAGCTGAGCAAAGCTCTTGTCCCCAAACTTTGCCTCATAAGGCCAAGCTCCAGTTCCATCTGTGGCCTCCTCAGTCCCATCCCCTCCTGGTCTTGCTTTTTATAGGACTATTTTAGGAGCAGCAAGGAACTGAGTCACCCTTAGCTCACAGAGTTGCTGAACTTTGCTGAGGCATCTCTGGAGAGTGCAAGCTGTGGTGGGATGGTCCTGGGGAAACAATTGCCTGTTACACTTTTCACTCAACCTGTGTTACACACTGAGTACACGCCGTGGCCTCTATCAGAGGTCAATTGTTTATAATTATCCTGGATCTAGTCTGGACTTAAGCTCATACCATGCAGGCTTTTTCCTGACTTTAATTATTCTTTTGGAACACAAGAAGCAGCAAAAAAGAAACATGGTGACCACACCACCTCCCTGCAGAAATTTATCTGCTTTCCTCTAGGATGTGAAGCAGGAGGTCAAGAAACAGGGAAGGCAGCAAAGCGGAAAAAGTAAAATAAAGCAGAAGATGCAGCTCTGCTCATTCATGTGTGTGCCCCTCTTCTGGCAGTGCCAGGACTGAGAGCCCCAGGCCTGTGCTGCAGCCTCTGAATGTGGCCCTGATGGCTCTCTCTCTCTCTCTCCCTTGTTCAAGGGACATTTCCAAACTCTTCCCTCTGACCCTTGTCTCCAGGAGGCACAGCTCTCCTGATCCCTCCCACCCTGGTAGATTTGATCCAGCATGGTTCTGTGACAAGCTTATCACAGTGTTTGGGGATCTCACGCTGCTTGTTTGTTTTTCTGTTTCATTTTCTAAATGTTTCCAGAAAAACTGTAGGCTGCTTCCTGTTAACTAGACAGCCCTCTGTTCTCCTCATCTACCTTTCCTTTTTCTCAAGTTTCCCATGAGAAGTTGTATTGCTGTTAGGATACTTGTTCTTCTTTATTGTCTTTTTGTCCAAAAAGTTTTTTCTGTGCAAGTCTCTGTCCAGTCCTTCCTCTCTCTGCAATGGCAAAGCTGCACTGACCTTAGGAGAATTATATTATCAGCTTTCTGCCTTCTTCAATAATTAGGAACAAAAGCTGTGGTTTTATTTTTCTGTGAGGTTTGACTAGAAGTGTACGGGTGAAATCATATTTAAATACCATCTTGTGGTTGCTCTGATGAAAAGTGGCTTTTGATGATATATCTTGATGACTTGCTCTCTGGTTCATAACTATTTCTGCTAACCACCAGTCTTGAAGACCACAGTAGAAAACAGACTGTTGAGTTAGTTCTGCTTGTCTCTGGGGGATGTGCTGGAGCTGCCTCTTTCTGCCATGCTCTGTTCAGTTAAACCCAGCTCATGCTCTTGCCACTTGAAATTACAGCTGCTCATCCTTTAGATTCTTTAGGGCTACTAGTGTATGATACAAGGATTTGAGAGGATTTTCTTGGGCAGGATGATTTCCTTAGAAGTGTCCTTAGTCTGGTCCTGCATGTGGGTTCCAGGCTGTCTCCAAAATAGAGCTGGAGCTCACCAGTCTGGCAAGTGTTGGCAGAAAGAGCTCTGTTGGGTTGTACAACTTGCTCTTCACCTCTGTGCTCTTATTCCAGTGTTTATATTCTGTTGTTAGTTAGAGCTTTTTATTCCGTTTCTTCAGAACATGAAAATAATGAACTATATTTCATTTCGACGTAGAGCAGTACAGGCTGTTATATTTTTTGTTTGTTTTTTAACAAGTGATTGGGCAGAGGCACAGTGACTCATTCTGACTCAACTGAGGTTTTTCAGAAGAGGTAAGGCAGGATGGGGCCTGAAACCTGTCTCACCTTCTCATTGGTGTGTGTGGCAGATCAAGGCACTGTATTGACGTATTCTGAGAACTCCTTCTGTGAAGCCCAGCATCCCAAAATATCAAGGGTAGCCTCAAACTCCCTGTTCCAGCTGGCATTGTCTCCTGCCAGCTTGGTTTTCCAGAGCAAGAGGCTGCAGTGAGCAGGGCCCCTCATGCTGCAGGAGCTGCCTGTGGTCCCTGGGGTGGCTGCAGAGCCCATGTCCTGAGCTGGGTATACTTCACAAGGTCTTTTATTTTCTCTTCCCCTGTTGTACCCCCGTTGAGTTGTTGTCTTTGCCAAGATGACCCAAAACTTTGCCACCCACAGCCTCCTGGTTCTGGGAGAGTGGCAAATAGGACACATCATCTCTCATCACAGCTTATCACTTGTTTCCTGTGCTCAGCCCCAGCACCATGGAAAATTACACAGGTAGTGCAGGGACAAGAGAATTTATCCTCTGGTTTGCACAACAAGAAGCTCTGGAAATAGCCTCGAAGTTGCTGATTTCTGTTTTACAGTGAACTTTCCTAATGGCTGTATGTACAAGACATTCTTTGATTCAGTTGTTGCCCATCTCATATAAACATCTTTAACTAGAGTGAAACTATTTAATTCTTATGACTCAGGGATTTTCTTTTGTAAGACAATTTCCAGTGACATTTCCACTAATCTGAAAGAACTGAGGGAGTAAGGAAAATAACTTCTGACTAATTTCACTTGTTGGCTCTTCTGCTATCACATATTCCTCTCTCATTCCCCGAGCATGGGCAGTGAGGGATTTCCCTGGGATCAGGCTTGAGATTTGTCACTTTGGTCATCTAGCAGTGATCTACACCCAGTCTGTCCCACAGAAGATGGGCACTGTTGCTGTTCTGTTCTCCCTTTATGATAATCTTTGATTATCATGCCTTTTCCCAAAGCAACCCCACTGTCAGGTGAGTGTTGTCTTTAAAGATTCCATTGTTTTCTGTAAAAGAAAAAATGGAAATACTAGCAGTAAAAAGTACTGGCAGTCTTTAGTTATACAACTCAGCATTCCAGTGGGTTTTAATCCAAATAATCCACTGCAGGCCTGTGTGGTGGTTTGGGAAGCGTTGCCAGTGATTTATCAGAAGAGGAGGGGGAAGCTGCTGGTCAGGTGAATTTGCAGAGCAGAAAGTTGTTTTCTTTTCAGCCATTGCATGCAGCTTCTCCTAAGCACAGCATTCCCCTCTCCACAAACAATTCTTACACTTCCTGCTGTGGCTAGGGTAAATATGTCCCAGAAATAAATATGGGGTAAATATGTCCCAGAAATTATTCTCTTGAGAAATAAAATACCTTGATTGCCTTGATATAGTAAATATGTTGGCCTCAGGAGAGACTTCTTGTTCCTCTTCCCAAGACAAAGGTCAGGGAGGTCCAGGTGGGTTCAAAGAGGGTCATGTCTTGTTTGGGTTATGTCTGTTGCCCATTGCAAAATCACCAAAGAAGCTGGTCAAAATTCTGAATTTCCACATCAAGTCAAAAAACTCTGAAGTGTTAGACTGAGCCGTGTCAGGAAAAACTGGTGCATTTTAAATTACTGAGCTATTTTGACATTTCTCCAGAAAACAGTTTTGGTTTAAAAAACTAAGTCAGGCTTGTGTATTTTCTCGTAGTTCAACATTAAGTACAATCTTTCTGGGAGCCTCTTAGCTCATGAGTTACAGGCTGTAATTAGGCTGCTGCCATTCTAATCTTGAATATAGTTTTGTCTATGGGGTTTTTGGCTCTCGCAGCAGTATACACAGCTTAAGTCAATTAAAAATTGTACAAGACATACAGTCCTCTAAAGAGCCTGGGAAGAGTAATTTTTTCCAGACTGCAAGGAAGGTGTAGCCCTGTATTATCTAATATTGCCTGGAAATTAAATAGCTGCAGCACAGGTCAGCAAAGTGAAATATTTCATTAGAAAGGAGTGATCTGACCAAAACTTTGCTTTATAATTTTCTTCCAGAAATTCAAACCAAACTTTGAAGATTAAAAAGGGGAGGGGGCAATTTGATTTTTGTGGAAACTTCAGTTTTCCTGTGAGAAAACTGTGTTGCCATTATGTTCTATCCAACCTTAAGAGGGAACCCATCAGTTCTCCTTTGAAGAAAGCTATGCAAAGCAAACCACAGATTTTAAGTGCTTAGTGCAGTGTTGAATTGCTACAAATCATGCATCATCTGAATATCTGCCAATTACCTGCTTTTCTACTGTCTTCTGTAATTTTTCTGTTATCCTGACCCTATTCAGGTCAATGCCAAAGCTTTCACTAATTTCCTTTGAGGGAAGGGACTTCACCTGCTCTCTGTTTCAGTAGTGGTGAGTAGAATGTATCTTAGGCATCACAAAACTACTCTGCAGTGTTTTTCAGTTCCTTCTAACTCTGGTTTCAGTCCTGACATGTTTTACTGGTTCTGAGAGAGAAAGTCTCTAAGGACTCCCAAGAGTAAATCTGAGACTTGTTCTGTATTTTATACAGTAAATTCTAACTTCTGTTGGAGTTGTGTTGAGGAACTCCATACCCCATGGGGGGCTGCCCTGTTCATAGGGAAATTTTTGTTGTGTTTTAGCATTGCTGGTAGGTGTTCTGGAGATTTGGTCTCAAGGAATTGCTGTAAGTTTGACTATTTAATATCCTAAAGTCAGAGAGATCCCCAGCTGCATGAGCTAAGCTTAACCTGGTCGTGGGCCTGACAGTGGGATGTGATAGCACCCATGGAGGGAGAGCCTGGGTGAGATTTTTGCTGTTCTGCTCACTTATTTTACTAACATGCAGCTTTTTGGAATCTTCCTTCCACACAAATCCTGTTCTGTAGTTTGAGACTTTGCTCAAACCCTTGAGCTGTAAAAGCCAGGTTGCTTGAGGCATCAGCACTACCAGGAGCTGGGATGTGGGAAGTGGAAAATCAGGGGCTCCACCTGGCTCCACCCTGCTTTGGAGACTTTCTTCTGCCATTGTGAATAACTCACATCAATTCCTCTCCAAACCACAGAGAATATCTCCACACTGTTAGGAGAACACAAATAACCAAGGCTTGTCAATTGTTTTGGGCTCTTAAGGCCTCAAGAGTAACCAAAACACAAAGCCTTGCCTTCAGATGCTCCCAGGGTACTGAAACTGGGGTAGCCTGAGGAACAACTCTGCAGAGTGGGCAGCAAGGCACACTTGTTGTTAGTCCATCTTCTCAACCGTTGAAGTTTCCTCCAACTTTCTATTACTTGGCAGCTGTTTTGAGGCTGAAATGCTGCTTGAGATTGAACAATTTTGCAAAACCTGTGTCGATTCTATAACTTCTTTTTGTGCTTCTCTCAAGGTCAGGATTGAAGCCCTCAAGATGGTATTTCTTGTTCAGACTCAGGTGTTTATTATCTCTTACCTGTATCACAGCCTTACAAGTCATGAGCATTCTGCAACATTCTACTAACAAGCTACAAAAATGGCTGTCTCTCTCTACAAGATCTTTTAAGGCTAAACTATCCAGTTAAGAAATGACACCTAAATGATTTTTACTTTTACCCCAATAACTGATCCCTCATGTCCCACAATGCAGATTTTTCTGTCCAATTACAAAACACCACCCAAACCCATGGAGGCGAAGGACCAGCCTCCATCCTAAAACCTCCATCTTGCTTTATAGATGTGGCTATATTAAAAAACCTTAAACTCTAAGTTTTCCACCCTGTGATATCACACACTTCTATTCAAACTACACACCCACAATCCCAGTTCTATCATTCAATTTTGGAAGCCTTCTCTACGGCCTCAGGTCAATGCAGAGTTCTCTTGGGGGTCAGAGATGGTAAGCACAGAAAATCTAAAATTCTCAGCAGCCAAGACTCCAACAAACCCATATTCTGAAAAATATTCCAGCTTCATTCACAGAGAATTAGACTTTTGGTGCTTCACATTCTCATGGTTGTTCAGCTCCTGGTGTCTCTCTGTACCTGCTCTTCTGTCTCCTTGTTCTCTCTTTGGGAACTGATGGCTTTTGTGAAATACTGGCCATTAGAACACCCCAAAGTCCCTGCTCTCCTCCCAGGTAAGAGGTGGTGTTAACTTTCCACTAGGAACCACAGAAATTGGTGTTCAGGAATCAGCCAGAGCTTTCAGAAATCCCAAAGGCATTTTCTAGTGGAAGTAGCTCTTTTCAGGGAAATAGGTTTGTATTGGCACAGGCATAAAAAGAGCCACTTCTTTTCCTGGGAGATAGATGCTTTATCTTGCCATAATAGAATCACAAGGAAGTGAAAAGTCAAGCTGAGTGAATAACTGTGCTTACTAAGGGAAAGGGAATTTATTTACCAAATCTGGAAAAATATGGAAATGTCCAGTGCTGAGGAAGAGGGCTCTCCTGCATGCCTCCAACCCACACAGCATCCCAGCATCCTGCCCTTCTGCATGGGGGGATGCTCTCAGAGGACAGCAGCATATGCATTCTTTCACTTTCTGGCTTACAGCACATTACATCATGTTTATCAGCATGATGTTTATGGATTTTAGGAGACTGCATGATGATGTAAATGATTTGGAAACCAGCTTTTATTTTTAGAACCTGCAGTTTCCCATAGGAGCTCACACAGTCTGTGTAGTAGTATGCAGTAAAGCAAAAAAACTGTTTTTGTGTCTGATAAATCTATTCCCTGAAAAAGTCATTGTCTGCCCTTGGATTTTGTGCAATGAGGAATTTTCTTGTCACTTATAGTTGTATGTCTATCTACTGTCTCTTCTGCCTATAGTAAGTTTTCCAAACTGAAAAATCCTGCTTTGCCTAATCCTTATTCAGCTTCTAAGCATTTTTTTGTTTTTTCACTTGCCCTTCTCTTTGCCTGATTCCAGTGTATCTTTGAAAGGGTAATTCCTTCAGTTACCTCTCACGAGTCATGAGTTTGCCCTCAGTGCTCTGTACGAGGACATTGGGTTCTCCTTCCAGATTAATTCAGTAACTATTGGCATGCATGTAGACTGGCGGGTTTTCTCCCCCAGTTGTATTACACAGCCTTTACTGACTCTGAGTTTTGTCTGCTGGTTTTCTGCCCACTTACCCTGGCCCACAAGAGCCCTCTGTGACCATTCAAATTCATCTTTGGGTTTCACTGTTATAAATATTTGAGCAAAATTTATCATCTCATCCATCACCCTGAATATCATTGATCTGCAACATGAGGAGCACACATTTCACCTATTGAAATTAGAATATTGAAAACTTGAAACTATTTGAAAACCTCAGGAGAAGGAGACATTTTTAACCTTCAGCCCCTGATGTCTTATTTTGATGTCAGTGTCTTTTCAGAGCTATCCACAATGACATCTCAAACTAACTTCTGGTAGGGGTAGGTGTATCTCAAGCATTCACAGATCCCTCCTTTTATTTGTCATTTGAGAGTTTTTCTTAGTTTGAGAACTGTGTATGCACACATCAAGTTTCCAGTATTAGTAGGTGATTAGCAATTACTACACTTTTTCTTGGAATTTCATCTCCTGCTGGGAAGCAATGTGAAATGGGAATACTTTCCAATTAAATGTTGTGTTAGTTGTCAGTCTGCCAGACTTTATGGACACAAGCTGCCACTGTCAACTCTGCCCAGGAGAGAACAACCTGCTCCCTCTGCATCTCCTGTGCTGATCAGGTCTTGCCTTCTGCCCCTCAAATGCCCCCTGGAATTTGGCAGAATAACCCCGTGCACACTTTTGTAAATAAAGCAGAAATTAAAGCCAGCCAGATTGAGAGGATTTTTCTGCATCTCCTCAGCAGTTCCTGTTTGGCAGCCAAGTGTCTGTGTCTGAAGGGAGTCTGTCTCCACGTCTGGACTGTGGTTTTGCCATGTCATTTCTCTTCTGCATCTAGCAATTTTCTTTTTGATGGGCTCAAGGCCAAAGAGGTTGCCTTGGACTCTCAATGCTGCCAGCTTTTCCCCCCTAAAAGAGGGGGAAATCCTATAGAGGCAAGCAGGATAAGATGCAGAGTAGAGGGCAAGTGTGGGGATGTGGAAGAGCTGGGGTGTATGTGGATCTGGGAGAGAGGCTGGTGCTGCCAGTGGGGTTTCTGAGGAGCAGTGGTCCCACTGTGGGGTGTGGAGGGTGTCAGGGCTGTGCAGGAGCAAGCCAGGAGTCAGGAAGAGCCAGCTGGGGCATACAGCAATGGAGAGCTGTCCAACCTTTGGGATACACAGACTGTATAGCGGCAGAATTTTCTGATCTGTCTACTCAGAAGACATTCCTTTCCTTACAGATGTCTCCTGAGCAGCTGTTTGAGTTGAACTTTCAGGAACAACCCACCTGCATTTTTTTTCTGAGCGTTGTTAGCAATTCAGGACCCAGAAATAGCAGCAAGAAGCATAAATAAATTCCTTCTAGTTCCTTTTCTTTTTCTATTTGTCAACAGCACAAATGTTTCCGTTTCCATTCCACAAATGTACCTGCCTGACGTAGATCCTGCAGAGAGGAGTGAGTTTGGGTTTCCATGTTTAGTCTGTCTTTATCTTCAGATCAAAGATGTTTAATTTTAAGGGAAGAACTTCTTAACTACTAAGCTAATTTTAAGATCTGGAGCTTGAGCTCCTGTCATATTATCACTAGAAATAAAGGCTGTGCCTTACAAACTCAGCCTGACAATTCTTGATTCTGATGTGGAACAGGAGCTTGCTTGTTCTTCCATGGAGGTCTTAAATATTTTGTAAATATATATTTAATAAATAAATATTTATTTTGTAGCTCAAATTACCTGGGACTCCTTCATGTGAGAAAAGAAGGATGAGTAGGGGTATTGATGCAGTACAACCCCCAACCAGGGAATAACGTGCAATGACTCCATGATTCAGAAGGATGAACAATTGCTTTATTAAGCTATACTATATTACACTACACACAATACTAATACTATAGTATATTATACTAAAGAAAAACCTGTGACCCTTTCAGACAGTCACAACACAGCTTTGACCTAATTGGTCAATGAATCCAAAACAACTGTCACCAGTGGCCAATTAAGAAATCCCTTCTTCAGTAAACAATCTCCATAACACATTCCATATGTGCCAAACAACAGGAGCAGCAAATAGAGATAAAAATTGTTTATCATTCCCTTCTCTCAGCTTTCTCTCTGCCTTCCCCAGGAAAAATCCTGGGAAGTTTGTGCCTGCTGCTCTCTGTGAAGAGAGCTGCAGCCACAATTCGCCCTTTTTACTATAATTAAAACAAAATGAAAAGGAGCTGCATTTGCAATTCTTTTGCTGGCCCTTGCAAAAGAGAGAACAAACACAGGTTGAGAGGGTCCCTTAGCAATTTGCTGGTTGTCAAGCAGAGCCTCAATCAGATGCTGATGTAGAATCATAATGGAGATTCTTTACCTGTGGAATATTTACTTCTACCACATCACTAAAACAAGGTTTACAATATAAGAAACCAAACAACAATGCAAAGAATGCTCATTGTTTCAGTCATCAGTTATCCGTGGCAGCTGCTGAGGCTCCAAAGTCACAGCTTTTCTGGACAAGTGCAGTTGTTTGTAGGTGTGGTTGTAGGCAGATGTTCTCATTAGCACATAAAAGTGCAGCTGCAGTCTCATCCCTTTCACCCTCTCAAAGGCAGAATGCCCTTTTTGCACTGATTTCACTCCTTGAGGAAGTTTTGAGTTGCTTGGTTTCTCTTGTGCAAGACTTTGTCGCAAACTCCCCTGGATTCCTCGTGTCCTGGAATCCTGGTGGGTGCTTGTGCGAACCTGTGCTGCTGCTCTTTTTGCTATTTCAACTTTTGTTGCTATTTCAACACGGGAAAGAAGCGCTGTGTCAACAGAACGCTTCCCCTCCAGCTGCTGGCTAAGCCTGTGCAGGTGTGCACACATGCCCTCCCTGTGTCTGAGCTGGGAGATTTCCAGATGAACTGAGGCGTGACAATGCAGCTACAGATCCTGGCATGAGTGAGAGTGCCAGAACAGCTCCTGTGTCCTTTGCCAGCCTGTCCTGCTTTTCTGTTGCCTTGATGTTGTTATCAAGTATTTCATCATGTGGGAAACAGGAGTGTGAAGAGAAAGAGATAGTGAAAATATCCCTGTGCATGGGAAGTGGAACTGCCCCAGTGCAAGCTAAGCAGTGACCTGGAAATGAGGTGTTCTGAGTCCCCAGGGATAGGTGCTCAGCCTCTTTGGAAAGAAAAGTTCCTTGCAGCATGTGTGAGGCTGCGTGGTGCTGCTTTTATACACAGGCTGCAGGATGGAATGAGCTGGAGGAGCTCCTGTACCCGTGAGCTCAGAATTCCTTCAGGGCTTTGGCAGAGTGCTGAAAGAAAGATCTGAAAAAACAGTGGGAAAGGGCCACTTCCACTTTGTCCAATCATCCACTGGCTCCTACAACCACAACTGACTGTGGCTGCGAATCACCACAGCTCCTGAAAAGTTGCTTCTTCTCAGATTTGCCCTTAACCCTTCTGCCACATCAGGAATTAAGCCAGACTTCCACCCATAAAATGCTTTGCATTTCATTGTCACAAGAGTCAGGTAATGCTCCAGTTGGTAAATGTGGAATTGCTCTGGAGGCTTGTCCACCCCTGATTATCTGATTGCAAGCTGAGCTTGATGGGTGATGGTCTTTGAACTGATTATCACACAGAACCACAGAGCAGCCAATGCATCTCAGCTCCAAGGATAAAGCACCAGAATTTTAACAGCATAGCTGAGGCTGTATTGGCCACACAATAGTAAGGACTGCAATTTTGAAGGTAGATCCAGTTTTCCCAGGTGATCAGTGGTCAAATTCTGCCCTGACTTTTCAAGCAAGCAAGACCCTTGTGTGATAATGTCATGTGGATGAGATGTTCTGGAGGTCACAAACACGATGTACCAACATGGCCACTAACACATCGAGTCCTGAGCTATTTGGGAATACCTCTGAGGAAGGCCTGTTCTTCAGAGATATGGCCAAAGTGGTTCAGACATCAAAGGAGTTAGTGAAAACAAGCTTTTGGTGTGCTCAGCTAAAAAAAACAAACAAACAAACAAAAAACAAACAAACAAACAAAAAAAAACCAACAAAGAGTGTGTGTGATTTTTCCTGGTTTTATTTACAGGAGATTTTTTTATTGGTTAGATAATGTACTAGTCTTGGGTGTCCTCTGACATCTGTGAAAAAAAATATATTTTTCAGTTTCAGAGCTGTGATTTGGCAATGAAATGAGTGGGAGAGGGTTCCTGTGTTCTGCTGTTTTCATTGACTGTGATGCTTTGCAGAGCTGAGCAGTGCTTGGGGGTGGGTATTCAGGCTCTAAGCTTCTCCTATTAATTCCTTGTTTTGGTTGCCTTTTTTGATTTCTGTCTATTTTAATAATTGTCCTGCTGCGGTCTATGCCTGTATTCTTCTTTATAATAATGTAATCACTTTCTAGTGTATAACATCCAATTCATTATGAACTCTATTTCTTTCTGACATTTAGGGAAGGCTTGGGGATGATCTCACTGTAAGAGCACTCAGGCAGGCAGAACCTCTGCCACAGGGAGGGACCAAGGAGACTTGAGCCAAAGCAGGAGGCTCCCCACATACAGCACTGAAAGAAGTAAAGGCAGAGTTGTACAGGACGCCCTCCAGGGAACCCCTCCCAAGCTAGGCAGAAATGGGAGCAGTGCCACTCTGCAGTATTTGATATGGCCTTCTATTTCTTTAACAACTGCCTAACTCATTTTACCCTGCCCTCACTTCAACATTAATGATTTTATCTCTGCAAATTATCTTGAAATATTTAAGTCAAGTGCTACTGTGTGAGGATGGGCTTCAGAGCAAAAATCTGATTTCAAGCATTGCCAGAAATGAATTAATTTGCCTTGGTGTAATTGTTTTTATTTCAGAATAGATTGTAACATGTTCTTGCTAAAATTTGGCATCCTGTTTCAAGTCCTGCTGAATTGTCCTTTCTGCTGTGTGCTACATCAGCTGCTTATTTTACTCTGCTAATATTTCCTTACCATGCTTGAAGGTGCACTCTGTCTGCAGCATGTCCTCTTTGACACTGACAGAAAGAATAACATTCCTCTTTTTCCATGCCAGTAACAATAATTACATAATAGGTCCTCTTCAGTTTTCCGCGTGCTTGGTGTTTCAGTTTCTTTTTTCATTTGGTTTCTGGATTTGATGCGTCTCAGAACTTTTTGCAACGACTGCAAAAAGGGATATCTGCAGATATGACGTGTCCATGCTGAAATTCACCCATGAGTCATACAACATTTCTGGTTTTGTTGCTTGCAGTCAATGTTGGCACAAACGTACCTTGGTCTTTGGCGTTCAGAATCCTTTGGTTCTAAAAAAAAACGTATCTGAAGGAATTTTGGGATTTTAGTATAATTAGCTGTTTACTCTGCAACAGTTTAAATGCCCTGCATGACAAAATGTTGCCCAGCTGGAGAGGAGGCCATTGATGAAAACCAGAGTATTTTGGTAATAAATGGGATTGCTGGAAACACATAGCTTATGCTTTTATTAATCAAGTGTTTGCTGGGTACACCAGTCTTGAATGAAAAAGCACCAAGTGGACTATTCATCACCTTCCCCAGTAAGCTGTTCCAGGAATTTAAAATTTTCTCCAAAACACATCAAGGTCATGATCCCCACCAAAGGACCCAGTAACTGATAAGAAACTGACTGAAAATCTTCCCCTTCTGTGCAGTGACCCCTTGACCAGGCTGGTGGTTTCCAAGCATCTTGGTGTCCATCCCACAAGCTTCCCTGCACCCACCAGGCTTTGGTCTCATCATGGGAGAAGTGAGGGTAGAAAATGCTGAAGTCAGCATAAAGAGGTTTTTGTGTTGGTGGTAAAACTGCGTCAGTGCGTGGGTGGTTCACAATACTGCATTTCTCCAAATGTCCACTCTGCCATAGCAGAGCATTCCTGTGTGTCAGGGAAGGAGGCCTGGCAGTAGGAAGTGGGAGAGCTTCTGTTTTCTACCATTTCTTCCTATTTGTGCCTTGGTTGTAAAGCTGGGCCTGGCAGCGGCTCTATGCTGCCACGATCAGAGGTTGGACCACACTCTCCAGGTACAACCCTGGGCAGAACTGCAGGGAAAGGGGGACACGTGGCCGTGGGGACACCAGTCCTGTCCCAAACTCACATGCAGCCAAGCAGCTGCTTGTGCTGAGGAAATGTAAGATTTGTCCTGGGCTTTTCAGTCACAAACACCTGGTGTGGGAAATGAGGAGATGGGGCTGTTCTGCCTAACCCTTCCTTTTGCTTTTCCAACCATCTCCTCTGGGCTCAAAGAGAGTCTGCAGCCAAGGAAGGCTGGTGGTTCATTATTGTATTTGCAGGGATTCCCCATGGCAGGGGAGGAATGATGAATCTGACTCCATGTTCTCAGAAGGCTAATTTATTATTTTATGATACTATATTATATTAAAGAATACTAAACTAAACTATACTAAAGAATACAGAATGCTTACTGAATGCTAAAAAGATAATAATAAAAGCTTGTGACTCTCCCCAGAGTCCTGACACAGCCTGGCCCTGATTGGCCAATGAGTGAAAACAACTCACAGCAGAACCCAATGGAACAATCACCTGTGGGTAAACAATCTCCAACCACATTCCACATGTGAGCACAATACAGGAGAAGCAAATGAGATAAGAATTGTTTTCCTTTTCTCTGAGGCCTCTCAGCTTCCCAGGAGAACAATCCTGGGTGAAGGGATTTTTCAGAGAATGTGAATGCCACGGTTCATCACAGCAGCTGGGCTCAGATCCATGAGTGAACAGGATGGGTATTTAGAGCTTCAGTCTCAGACACTGAGCCAAGCTGGTTGTGCCCAGCATCCTGTGTCTGATATCTGCCATGATCATCTTGCAGTGGGCTTGTAGAGAATTGAGCTGGAATGATTCTTTTCCCCATTATCTATCTTTAATTCATAAAGACTTCAAGTTCTTACACTGCAGAAGCTGAGGAAAGCAATACTGAACTTCCCATCTGAGGACCACATTCCTTCTGCTTTTGGGAGGGTGGCTGTGCATCAGCAATGCAGGCAGTGGAAGCCAAGTGAATAGAAGGGAGTCAGGAGACTGGAGACGTTCTCTTTGTTTTGCAGCATTCTGCCAAGGGATTTCCCTCAGATGTTGTAAGAACAGCAGGCCTTTGGGTTGCAGATGGTGATGTCGTCCCGAATCACTTTTCTAGGCAAAAAATTCTAGGCTGAATTCTTGCCGTTTCAGCCTTCCCTTTTCCCTGAGATATTTCCTAGGACAAAGTAACAGCAGAAATCTGTACTGTTGGGTTGATGCAAAGAATTACCGGGGAACAAGGGACCTTTCCCCCTGATCAATGCTGTGCATGAAGCCTGGGATGACAAAGCACAGCTGCAGTGACATTAGGGACAAAACTTTACTGGAGAATGACCCTTCCTTTCCAAAAGGATTTATCTTTTCTATCTTCTCTGTGCTGCCTGTTGCTCAGTTGTTCACTCTCCTGGCTCACATGGCAGCATTTATCTCTGGCTAGGTCAGGGAATCTGGACACATTTCTGTTGTCCTTTGAAAAGAGGGTGGCAGGAGCATGAGAATGAGTTGGTCCCTCCACGGTGCTTTGTCATTAGGTGGGGTTCAAAAGGGATGGAAAGGAGGCAAGTGAAATGGCAAGGGTGAATACCTCAAAGGAGGTAAGAGAAGCTAAGGAGGGAAAGCAGCAGCTGTACTGCAAAGAACAAGTGAAAGACATGGACAGCACAGAAAAAGAGAAAATCATCTAGGTCTGAGCTGCTGGAACCTTGGGTACCCTAGCATTCTATTAACACTTCTCTGAAAGCACTTGGGACTTGAACTCCATTTCTGGCCCTCACTGTCTGGCCAAGGCTGAAAAATGGGTAGTGCTAAGGAAGTTTTTACCAGCAGCACTCGAGCTACAGTGATGCCAGGATGCCTTGGCTGACGTTGGGACCCCGTGTGAGATGTGTTCCAGGTGTAAAGGGCACAGACATTGTGTACAGATCTGGGTCCCCATGGGTGGGGGCACAAGTGGCATGGAGCAGTTGAAGATGAGCAGCTGCCATGTGGCCAGGCTGAGGGCATCAGCAAAGACAATGTGTGTCTTTGGAAAGGGCTGTGGCAGAGCACAGAGCTGTTGTGATGTGTGGAAGGCAGGTGTGCAGAAATCAACAAGGTGAATGAAGGAAAAGAGAAAGGTCTTCTTTGGGGTGGAAAGATCTCAGGGCCTTGTGGTTTCTGCCTGACCTTCTTTGTGAAAAAGCCAACATCAGGGGTTCCATCTAGAAACTTCCCCTTTCCAGCCTTCCTGATTGCCAAAGCCAGAATGAGAGAGTCTCAAAGCTATTGCCTTCCTGTGGGTTTATTCTTTCCTCTGAGGCTGCTGCCAAAATTCTTCACTTTGAGTGTTCTTAACTGGAATGCTATGGATGTTACTTAAATCTTCCCACCCAAATGATCTTTCCCAAAGCAGGAAGGATGTCACTGTTTTTCACATCCCTTTTTTGGCATCAGCCTTCAGGACAGGAGGAAACATCCAACACTTGCTTTCCCACAATACTTCTAATGCTCTGCTCTCATGGTTTTGTGTCACCATGAAGCATTTTTGTACCTTTCTAATATCTGAGCATGGCACAGTCCCATGACATCTGAAACCATGTCAGCAGACTCCATCTGGGCTTGGATGCCCGTGGAGGAGTGTGCAATGCTGTGCCACACACAGCCTGGGCTGATCAGCCTGAGGTCTTTGATCCTCTCTGCTGAGATCTGTGCTTTAACTGGGGGAAAAAATGCAGCTAAACTTCCTGAAGTTGTATTGGAAAAGTGAGTGTTTCATCAGTTTGGCCTTTCAGGTGAGGCAGAGAGAACTGGCTGACTTGTGCATGGCTGCAGCAGAAGCAGCTTGGATCTGTTTGCAAGACCACCAAGCCCAGAAAGCTTTGAGGAGTGTAGAGGAGACCAAAGTGCTTTGTGATTTATTATTATGTTTGCTAAAAATACAAAATAGTCTAGATTTTTTTGTTGTGTTATACCTACCTTCTCATCAATTATTTTGGAATAATGTTAGGGAGGAGTCACAAATTCAAGAATAACACAATTCAAGAAAGTCAAGATGAGTCCTGATTAGAGAGATTAATTTCAGCAAGGGACTAGCAAGTGCTAAGCCCAGACTGGTTTTGTATCCAAATATGCCTTTAGTCTCTATAATATGAACAGCATGGTTTCTTTGAATGTATTAAAATGAAAACCAGACCTGCTCCTTCAGAAGGGATTGATGCTGTTTTACACTTGGGAGAAAGAGTTGTTTGCCTTAGTGAGAGAATTGCTTGCTGGGAACAGCCATGGTGAGGTTAATACTGCTTTGGTCCATCACAACAAGTTCAATCTTGATGCCTTGTGCAGGCTGGCCTAGAACAGAGGCTAGACAGAGTTAAAGGATAAAGGAGGGATTTATTAGGAGGCCTCAATGGATCCACCGTGGGCAGCACAAGAGCCCAGCCAGGGCTGCACCCCAGGTGAACCCAAAATGGTCACAAAATGGACAGCTGGTCAAGAGGTCTCTCACTTTTATAAGTTCTGCTCCATTTGCATATTTGTGTTAATTGTCCAATGACTGCTTTAGCCCATTAAGCAGGTTTTGTCCTTGTTTTTCTTTCTTCAGCCCACGTTGTTTGTGCTCTTGGGCTGAGATTTGGATCATTTGTCCTTGGTCCCCAGCTAGAGAAGGAATTGTTTTGTCTCCCTGCTCTGTGCAGAGAGCTCACCATCCCCTAATATGAAGCTCAGAACTACACACTAAAGCAGCACAGAATCTGAAAAATATAAAAGTTAAAACCTGAGGTGTCAATCTAACTAAAAAGACTGTGGATGCTGGCCCTTACATGGGGATGGCAGGTGGAGGGGGAAATCCTGGCAATACCTAATACAATTAGGTATTGCCAGTTCTAAAGTAGGCTGGGATAGCACACAGAAACATCTGGCTGAGCTCAAACTGAAGGGGGAGTATCAGACTCTGCGCATAGAATTTCAGCCAAATCACAAAGCTTCAGCTTCATTTCCATGAAGTAAGAAGGTGCCATGAAGAACAGTGATGGACTTCCCCAGCTGAGCAAACACCCCAAGCAAGGGGAAATCCAGAATCTCCATGGAGTGCAAGGATAGAATGAATGACCGAGGACCACACAGGACTCAGACTAGTCATGGATTATAAATTGAAATGAAACATAAAAAAAGAAATACGAGTAGTGGAAGGAAAAAAATTTGGCCTGATGAACTGAAGGAGAACAGCTGTGGAGGAAGTGGAGATGATGTACTTGAAGAAGGTGTTGCAGGTTGAGGTATGGCCCAAATCCTGAATTAATGCCTTCACTCAGTTTTCAGTAAGGTTGATATATAAAGTTAGAGTCTGTAGTGAAAATGTAAGTGTGGTGAGGTAAATTTAACATCTGGAATGGAAACAAAATTTAGGCTAATTGCTATGAAGATATGATGGTCCCTGAGTGAACTCTTGTCTTGGCTGCTGAAAAAACATGGCGCTTGAAACTGCAGATGGATTTGAAGAGATTTTTTAAAATTTAATCTGTAAATTTGGGAACAGAGAAGTAGCAGATACAGTGCCTATCTTCAAAAATGGGAAACTCTCCTGCCCTGAAATTTATACATTTCCTAATTTTCTGCTAAATGTATCAACTCTTGACATGGAAGAGGAAGGATGGTTGAGGGTAGGGAGGCCGTGGAAGGGGATAAAGAAAAAAATCTTCACACAGGCACACACAAGGGCAGTCATTTCAGAACTAATTTATTATGTTTTGCAAAAAGATTTCTAACTTCTTAAAGGGTAATGCTATGGACATAACCAAGAGTCAAGCAAAATGCTGATCTGTAACCTCCATAAGGATCTTCTCTTCAGTAGCAGAAATAATCATGGAAATTACAAGGCAAAGATGGACCAAGTTAGGATTGAAGGAGGACTGACCTTATTTATTATATTCCTTGGTTATGAATTAGGGCAAATTAGAAATTTAGCCACAAAGTTTGCAGATGACACAGCTGTGATTAATGCCATTACTGTGGAGGATTGTTATTTAGAAAACTCAGTTATGTTCCTTTGATCTGAGGATTGAAGGCTGCAACAAGTATCCAAGTTGCTTTTTTAGGACAAAAGGAGAAAGAACTTTTGCAATATCGTGGGAAGTTGTTCCTGAGAGAGGGTGGAGTAGGAGAGAAAAGGATGGATTGTCTTTATGACTCAAAAGTAAGAAGACCTTATGACACTTTAAATTCTTGGTAAAGACAAATCTCAAATATTAGTATAATTGTAGAAGCTGTTTGAAGACCCTATTTGAAGTACTGTATACAGTTTTGATCCTTGATATTTAAAAGAAATTAAATAACTAAATTACCTGGAATGGTGCAGGATTCCTTGGATGGCCAGGTTGGCCTTCAGAGGTTCATTTCCAATAAATAAAAAAGAGTGGGGAGTTTTTGTTGTTTAAACCTAGCCAGATGGTAGATTTACAAAGCATGCCAAGTTTCTCTATAAACACATAAAGAGGGTGCTTCCTTCAGTTTAAGTTTAATTCTGAGACCAAAACTAATAGCTCATTAATAGATGAAGCTGAAAATTGCCAAACCTTTTGTAACCATTCTGAACAGCTTTCTGGGAGATTTGTGATGTTGCTCATTAAAAGAGGAGATAAACTGAGGGTGATATTAGAGTAAGGGGTGGAAAGTTGAATGGTACCAATCCTTGGGTTACCAGGAGAGCTGGTCGTGGTAAGAAAGGGATGCAGGATGCTTCACAGCTGTTAATCTTTGCTAATTCTGATGTTCTGCTCTGGGATTCTGTCAGGCACCCACTGAAGTCAGGGGGCTCCTGTTTTTCTCTCTGGTGCAGTTGATTTCTGTGCCAGAGTGAGACTTGGGTGACCACTGCAGTCAGGAGAACTGCGGTGTGCTGGTTCTTTTGCTGGAATCAGAGGTTCTGATGCTCAGGGATATGCCTTATTCATGTCCTTCTGACTTGGCAGATGGCCATGTTGCAGAAAGAAAGGGAATTTTTGTCTCTGAGACTGACGCCGACTGCAGTGTGGAGCACAGACACATCCCAGCCCCAGGCAGGGAGCTCCACCTGAAGAATTTCCTTTTCTTGCCAAGCAAATAGAGAACATTTTTTGTCTCTAAGCATCTCTTAACCTGGTGCCTGGAGGCCTCTCTTTTGGTTAATACTAAGAATGGGGCTGTTTCTTGGAAACTCATCATCTGGAAAGGATGGGAATAGGAGGACTTGAGTCTGTTAAAAATTTACATAAGAAGCACATTCAGCCTGTGGCTTCATCACATGTAGCCTTTCCATTTGAAAGATTTAATACTTTTCCTTTCTTATTCTCTATTTTCTGAGGAAAAGAAAGCAATGCTGAAACATACTACACATTCCTGCTTTGTATTTTTGCATTTTTTCCAACCATGGAAAATAAGGAATTTAATTATACCCTGAGGAATGTTGTCACTATCCTGGAGGCTTTAGTTTGTACTCAGTGCTTCCCCTTGCTAACCTGTCAAATATAGGCTTCAAGAGAAAAGCAGAATTTCAAGAAGTAAGAAGGGCTCCTCAGCCTCCCTTATTTAAGCACATGATGAAATTAGGATATAATCACTGTCCTCATGTTTCATTGCACATAATTATGAGGCAGACTGACTTCCATGTGCCTTCCTATGACTGATGGCCTTACTGCACTCTGTGAAAGACTTGGCACAGGATCCAAATGACCACAACAAATTGCACAGGACAGTTGTGCAATAATGCACAAAGACATGGACAGCCACAGACAATTTCAGCTCTTCTCTAGGCTTTTATTGAGATGCTGCTGAGACTTCTAAACAAGTATTTTTTATTCTCTCATCTCCATTGGGTGACCTTTTCATACCCTGAAATCAAAGAGAAGTGTCTTACAGAAATGAAACAAAAATGGAGAGAGTGTGATTTCCATGTGACTCCAATTATCTCATTGTTCAGATGATGTTCAGATGAGGGAGAGCACTGCTGTTCTTTTTAGGGATTTGTGTGCATTTTGCTGGTTTTATCTCATTGTTCAGATGATGTTCAGATGAGGGAGAGCACTGCTGTTCTTTTTAGGGATGTGTGTGCATTTTGCTGGTTCTGGTGGGTTAGACTTGTCAGGTGCTCATCTGGCATACTCTGTCTCCCTCCTCAACAGGACATGGGGAGTAAATAAGATGGGTCAAGATAAGAACGGGGAGATCACTCACCCATTACAATTTACCACATAAAAACCAGATTTGATGTCAGAATGATCAGGTTAATTTACTTTTTTTGGTTAATAAATTTAATTTCATAAATTTTATTGCCAGTTGATTACAGAATGGGATAGTGAGAAACAAAAATAAAATTTTAAAAACTCTTCCTCCCACCCCACTTTTCCCAGGCTCAGCTTCACTCTTGGCTCTTCTTTGTCCAGGACAGGGACAGCTCCTGATCTGTTCTGTCAGAAACTTTCCTGAATCCCTCCCTAAGGTCCACCACAGTGCCTGCAGCAAGAGACATCAAGTTTAGATTCCCTTTGGCAATGGCAAGGCCCTGATCTGAGCTGCTGTTACAGTTCTGATCTGCACAAACCTTTCTGGCATCTCTGGGATGTGCTGTGTTGCAGCTGTAACAAACTGCTAACCACTCTCAAAGACAGGCAATTCCTTAACCTTCATTTCTAAAATCTAAAGACTTTAAATCCAAAATCTGATAAGCTCTGTCCTTGGGAGGGTCCTTCCAAACTGCACCAGAGCTGAACTTTCCCTTCTCTGCTGGGGAGCACCCATGAAGGTGTCCCACGTTTGCTCCTTGCAGACAAGGCCAGGAATGGTGCAGGGCTGGAAATGAGGCAGAAATATAAAATATAAAAGTCTGCAACCAGAATGTCCCTGAGCAACCTTCAGCTGCAGGGCAGGATGTTTCTCTGCATTTCCCTGACATCTTTAATCTTTCTAAATGGAGTTGCCAGCCTGTGTAAGTTATCACAGCTCTGCTGAGGCTGTTGCAGAAGAACTTGGCCTTGCAGGTTAAAAAATGTGGGGTTTTTAAATAGAATTTTTCTGTCTTGAGAAGTGTTGTTCTCAAAGGAAATGAGGGGGTTTTGCACTGTCTGACTGATGGCTCCATGTTAAATAATCTCTCTGCAGCCAAGAGTACTGGGAAAAAAGTTATGAGACACACACAAGGCAGAGACTGATTAAACATCTCCTGGCACAGATTCTTTGCTGATTCGCAGGCCAGCTCCAGGCCTGCGGGAAGTTCAGTTGTAGGGATGGATAAAACAGTTACTGTCTCACCAGGATCTGCCATAATTTCCTTGATAATCCCTTTGTTGCTAGCCAAAATAGGATTTTAAATTAATGCCTTGCCACTATTTCAAATACCCCATGCCTAAAAGTGGTTAAAATCTTAGATAAGTACATGTAAAATATAACAGTAGTAATTTGTACATGATGGATTTGAGCCATAAAAGGCAAGGTGAAACAGAGAATTTAGTTATGTCTGGTATTATTTCAGAGCCACCAGCCTTTTTTAAAAATAAACCCCAATGAATGCTCCAAAAAGGCTTAAAAGTACAAGGTGATTTCCAATTTCAGTTGGCTTTTTTTATTCCACCTCTTTTATGTGCTGCCCTGCAATCCTAGCCTTAGTCATTACATTACAGGGTGTGAAGTATTTCATGTTTTCATGTTGAATAAACCCAAGACCTGAGATTTAAACACAGAAAGCTGCTGTGTTTGAAGTGTGGTGTGTTTTTCTCTCTCAGTACTGGAGTCTCACCATCACTTGTGCTGTTTGATGCTGTTATCTATTTTGGTCACAACCTTTCACAAGCCAAAAACCAATAATTTGTGAAGATTTGATGGCCCCCAGTTCTCACGTGTAGTTCAGAGAAGCCATCTGATGGTGGAGGGAGGAACGTAAGGAATCTCATCAGGATCTGAAAGGGGAACCACTCAGGGTATCTTGCTGAAGTTGCTGATTTTTTGTGTATCCTAAGCAGTAAATCTCTTCTCGGAACAAGAGCTCTGTGTAGATGAAACACAGCCAACCCAAAGGACACCTATGCTGACTTGGATGCAAACGGTGAGCTGTAAGGCAGTGCCTCCCTGCAGGAATAACTCTTCCTGGCCTTTGCACTGTTTCCACTCTAGCTGAGACCCTGCAGGGATCCTAAGCCCATCCCTGCTGTCATCAGCAGTTGTCACCCCAAAGTTATCCCTGCTGGCACTGTGGTACCATGTCTGTGATTCATGTCTGTCCTGCTTTTGGGTAGTACACCCACAAGTAATTGTTTCAGTCTGCTGTGGGCTTTCTTTTTTGAGGAAAAAGAACATTGAGTCCCAGCCTGTCCAAGTGTAAAGAACTAACAGGGGCTTTTTTCCCTTTTTTCCCTTTTTTTTCTGTTTTTTCTTTTCTTTTTTTTTTGGTTTTTTTTTGTTTGTTTTTGTTTGTTTGTTTGTTTTGTTTTGTTTGTGTTTTTGTTTGGTTTTTTTTTTCTGATTCTTTGAAATGATCCCTGTACAGCTGGATCAGGGAAGGAGGGAGGTGAAATTTTGACATCTGGCCCTGCAATTGTCTTGAGGAGGAAGGGTTCTGCTTGATCAGGGACTGGTGGTATTTTTGGGCAGGAGGATACCTATGCCAATAGGACAGGCTCCACTCAAAGTACAAGTGAAACAGGTAGCTGCCACTTCACATCTAGAAAGGTGTCACCAGTGTTTGGGTGTGACATTGCGGTTTGGGGTTTGAGTGGGATGCGGAGGTGGCATTAAGTACTTTGATTTAAAACTCAGTCTCATTTTAGGTGCACGAGGATCAGTCTAGCAGAAGGTAGGCTCTAAGGCTGTGTCTACTTTGTGTGTGGGAATTGATGTCTGTATTTAGAGCTGAGCTGACAGAGCACAAGCGTGGCTGTTCTAAATCAGAGACCATTCTTTTCTTGTCTGTACGTGCTGAGTAAGCTGCTCTTTGCGCACAAGAAGAATCTTCGTCAAATTAATTTTGGTACTAGAAATGCTGCAAAAGAACTGAAAATTAAAACTAGCAGTGGCGACTGTCCATACATCAAATTCAAAGCAGAAATCTCTGTTGAATACCTCAGACTGCACCTGTACATTAAATTACTGTGAAGGCTAATGGGTCGAGCATCCACAAACTGGGAAACACAGCTTTAGAGCTGCCCCTGCTTCTTTGCAAACTTTTATTCATTGGTCATATTCAAATCAGGGCAAACTTTTATTCACTGGTCATATTCTTGCTCTGTTTGCAGGTTCTGGGACCTTACTGCCTTCAGGGCAAGGGTGAGGATGTTCCTTGATTTTATTTTATTTGTCAGAGTGCAAATGACCTTTTCATTTAACCTGCAGCTATGGATCCATGTAGCTGTAAAAATAGGCAGCATCTCACACAATGAGGAATGCACCATTAGCAGCCACTTTTAAGAGGTTTTGGTTTTGTTATTTCCTCAGCAACACATAAAAATGCTGTTTGTGGAGGGATAAAATGAAATGATCCAGCTATGCTGAAGTCATCTGTGAGTGTGCTGTCTGTCAAGTCTCTGCTCTGCGCCCCGTGTATGGTCCAGTTTCTGTGGCAATCACAGACAGACTAGATCTCCCTTCCTTCCTGGATCAGATCCATCCCTAATGGATGATATTTGCTGTGCAGCAAATGAGTCCAGTGTCCTGAGGATGTGTGGTTCACCTGCACACAGATCACTAGAATCATATTTAGCATTTGCAAAGCAGTTAGCATTCTAACATTTCCTCCACTTGGCATACTCAAGCCAATGACATGAAAATATTCTCTTTTAAATTGTTTCTTTTGTACTCCTGTATTATTAACACTGTGTCCAGGTTTGACACTGGCCAAATGCCAGGCACCCAGGAGAGTCTGTGGCTCACCCTCCCCTGCCACAGCTGGGCAGAGGAGAGGAAAAAAAATTAACCAAGGGTTCATGAGTTGAGATAAGGACCAGGAGAAAACACTCCAAGGGCAAAACCTGCTTTAAGGCATAAAGTGAATTTATTGCTAACAGGATCAGAGGAGGATAATAAGCCCTTAAAACACCTTTTTTTTCTCCCATCCCTGGGGAAAAGGCATGAGAATTTTGGTGAGTTTGTCATCCTGGATTTTCTTCTCCTCTTGGGGAAAGGAATCCTTCTCCTGTGAGACTGTGGGGTCCCTCCCATGGGGGGCAGTTCTCCATGAACTTCTCCAGCATGGCTCCTCTCTCAGGAGCAGCAGTGCTCCCAAAACTGCTCTTTCCAGGGGTGCAGTCCTCCAAGGACAGGCTGCTCCAGCCTGGGAGCAAGAGTCCTGTCTCCACCGAGTCTTCCACTGGATCACAGCCTCCTCCAGGCACCTCAGCCAGGGGCTGTGGGTGGATCTCTGCATCCCCCGTGGATCTCAGCATCCTTGGTGGATCCTCATGGCCTGTGGATGACTCTGCATCCCCCATGGATCCCCACAGGCTACAGGGACACAGCTGCCTCACCACAGCCTGCAGAGGAATCTCAGCTCTGGCACCTGGAGCCCCTCCTGCTCTTCCTTCCCTCCTTCTCCTTGGTGTCTCCACGTTGTTTCCCTCACAAGTTCTCATCTAGTCCTCTTGTCTGACTAGAAGGAAAAAAAATCTATATGTGCCCACTTTGTTTGGATTTTTTTCTTAAATCTGTTGTCACAGAGTCATTACCAACCTGTCTAACTGGCCCAGCTTTGGCCAGCAGCATGTCCATCTTCAGAGCCATCAGGGACTGGCTCTGCTGGGCATGCTGGAAGCTCCCAGCAGCTCCCCACAGGAGCCACCTCTGTGGCCCTCCTGGTACTAAAACCAGGCTGAGCAAACAGTCACTGAAAGAGGAGCAAACAGTCACTGAAAGAGAAGCAAACAGGGCTGGCAGTGCTGGGGTGGAGGAGGAGCTGCCAGCTGCCCTCTCTCCAGGGGGCTTTATCCAGCAGACATTTTCAGGATCTTAAAAGGAGAACATTTTGGCCAAGCGAAGAGCCACAAGCTCTGCCTGTGGATAAAGAGCAGAGACTCTCTGTGGCTGTCACCTCCACCCTGGAAAGGGCAGACTGTGAGCAGGAAAGCCCCAGGAAGGCACAGCTCCACCCCAGTGCCTTTTCCCCACCTGTGGACATCTCTTGCTGATGTGGAACAGCTGCAGGCATTCAGAAGAAATTGTTGTCTGCTTTAAACTACTTTCCTAGGAAATTGTAGGAGGTAGACTTGCAGAATCCCCAGTTTGAGTGCTTTGCTCATCTAGTTCATTCAAGTGGAAACAGACACACTGAAGTGTACAGGAGGAAGAAGGGAAATTTTGAGTCCTTCCAGACACACAACCCCAAGAGATTGTGCACAAAGGGAAATAATGGCAATACATTGAATGAGAGGGAAAGGAGACCCAGGCACTGCCTTGAAGGGAAAAATCATGTGAATGTCTTTACTGCAAGGCACTTGGGTCTCCTCACAGCAGCTTGAAGCTCCTGGTCAGCCAGTTTTGAGTGCCACAGCAGTGACAGGAAGGCCATGTTCTGTGGAGGATGTGGTCTGTGCTTTTGAGTTGTACTCAAAATTAATGGCTAGGCTGGATGCAGGGTACTGCAGGGATCACATCTTCTGCAGATTCCTGCTGCACCTGAAAATTAAAATTAATCTTAGTGTGTGCCCATATTTTTCCTCTGTCTCCAAACAAGAGAGGTGAAGCTCTGTGAGGAGAAGGGGGACAGTGGGTAAATAGCCATCACCCTGTCACTGAAGTCCTGGCTCAGGAATCGATGCAGATGTGCTATAATTCCAGATCTGTTTCAGCTCATCTGATTTCATGCTCATCACTTCACCACTTTTGTTTCCCTAGGAGCTTTAATGTGATTCCCCTTTTCTGTACATAGAACAGAAGACATTTTGGGCAGGAGTTCATGATTGTGCAGTCCTACTTACCACAGCCCTTGCACTGAAACTGCAGCAGTGAAGAACTAGTGCCAGAGTAGGGAAAAGGGCACTCCCAAGGGAGGGACCCCTCCAGGCACATCAGGAGCTATCCCACCACTGACATAAGCAGACCTGACCAGGTGAGACTTGAGTTACCTGCTTAGTCCCACATGCGGAGCTCAGAAGAAGTCTGCAGGTGAATTCCAGCAGTTCTGGAATTCAGTTCCAATTTCTGAGCACTCTTTGTAGAAATGGTTTTTGCTCTCAGTTCTGATGTTATGTTCATAGCACTGGTCCAAGTTCATCACAGCAGAGGCAGGACAGCTCTATTTTGGGCTGCAGTACTTCAATGGGATTCCAGGACAAATTGCTGAAGTAACGAGAGGAACCATATCCTTATTGCATTTCTTTGCACATCTAATTAAGAGTATCAACTAATTAAGAGTAACAACCGAACAATTATTTAATAGCTACTAGTAAAAAATTCATCTTGTCTCTGCCCTTGGAGGCATACTTAAATTCCCACTCCTTTTTAAGTTATCCAGACGAGTTGTCAGCACAAAGCTAAGGATGAGCACTGCTGAGGGCAGGGTAGTGTCCTCAGCCCCCACACATTAAAAGGCCACATGGTTAATATGATGTTACTGGGCTGGATCAATGTCCTGTCTCCCCCATTTACGTAGGAATTACTATAAACTGTTAGAGATAAATTGTTTATATGGAGTTCCCCACCAAGTAATATTAGTGTATAACCCAGCTTGTGTTTTCAGTGTCAGGACTGTTGTGAAACTGTCTGAATTTCAGCACATAAACAAATATAATATTTTAAAAACATATAGATAAACATGTTGGTGGCCAGGAAAGTATTTCCTAATAGATCTTCATCAACAGTGAAAACAAATTGTTTCACTTAGACTGGTGATAAATGGTTTTATAAAGCCAGCCTGCAGTATGTGCACTATTAAGTGTTTTGATTCCTTGATATCTTCCCTTTCCTTGTCAGTAGCCCAGCTGTGTATCAGGCTGAGGTCTGCACTTGGCTGGCTCCAGCCCAGCAGGGTTTGGATATCCATCCAAACCTCCAGCCCAGCAGGGTTTGGATGTCCTCCCTGTGGCTGGAACCTGAAAGTCTTGGAAGCCTAAAGTGCCTCATGCATTCTCCTGTTCAGAATGAAAAAAATCCAGGGTGATTTGGATCAACATGTGATGTAGGTGTAGTCCCAAGGATGGTTTTGGTTTTTTTTCAGTGCTTTCTCAAATTGTCCTTGTTGCCTCTGCTGTTCCTGTGCCTGTTTTGGATGCAGAGGCTCCATCCCAGGGAGGGGATGAGGAGGACTGAATTCCTTCTGAGGCTCATCTAAGGGCTTGCACATCTGTCATCTGAGGTAGCAGCTTCATCTGAGCCCATTCTTTGTGGAACCCCTCATGTGGGGGGGTGAGAATCAAAAATTCTCATCTCTGAACATCGGCGGTGTCCTTCAGGGAGGACAGGAGCCTTTCACTGGGTGCCTGCTGCAGCTGCCAGGCAACAGCAGAACATCCCATGGGCAGCACTGAGGGCCTCCAGGTGGCAGAGAAACAAGGTCTGCTCTTTATCCAGTGCCAGGAAGAGCTTATGGCACAGGCTTTTCTGTTCTTTGTCCGGTCTGACTTGTGGCTTCATGCTTGTCCAGACAATCGTGAGAGGGAAGGGAAGCTGGCTGTGAGCTGGCTTCTCTGGGTCTGGCTGTGGTGTCTGCTCAGCAAACTGAGCAGCTCTTCAGTGGCTCTGGCACAAAGGAGAGCAGCAATGAGCAGCTCCACTGTTAGGGTAGAAAATACACATAGTAATGAATGAATACAAAGGGAGTATAAATATGAGAGCATATAAATATGATTGTAAGTGGCAGGGCTGGGGCAGAGTGACTGCAAGTCATTTTGTTGGAACCCAGGGCACAGGGAATATTTCTCTTCCTGAGAAGTTCTGATCAAAGCAGGAGAACACGGCTTTTAACCTTCACCCATGGGGAAAGCTTCCAAGACTTTGGGATGAAGTGGAACCTATGAGTGTGTGAAATAGACAGTAGTATAGTTTATCACAGGGTGAAAAACTTCAAGTTTTGGGTTTTTAATATGGAGGCAAATAGGAGACAAGAGGCGTTGTCTGATCTCCTTCTTGTTCTTCATCTCTACTCCATTTTCTGCTGTGTTGGGAGCACAGAGATTGTTTAGAAAGAGCCACAATGCAGATGTTGCATGGACAGAAAAATAATTAGTTATTGGTAGAAAGATAGAAATGAAGTACATTCTAAGAGTTAATTGGACAAAACAGTTTTAAAAGACCTTGAACCTGTATGTCTTGTGACTTTTGGTGCCTTTCTCTTTGTACTCTAAGTCTGAGATGTAGATGGAGTGCTGAACTGTTGATAAGAGAAAAAATAAATAACAACCTGAAAACCAAAAAAACCAAAAGTCCTGTTCGTGTCTCAATCCAGGCACAGAACTTTCTAGGGGTCTCCCCATCAGGGGAACTTCAGGGGATGGCAGGTTTCACACATTTGAAATCTTCCTGGCCACACAGAGTTTCTCCAGAGGGGTAAGATGATGATTCCCTGCAGGGTTTTTATGGCAGGTACAGGAAAACCAAAGGAATCATTCTGAAATCAATGTGAATGTTATTATTCACATTCAGCACCCTTCAGTCTGTAATGTAGGTTTCATAGAGCAGTGTGTTTAACAATACAGAAAGAAATTCCTGCTCCAACTGTCAGGTGATCACTATGTGGCTGAACAGCAGCTTTTGGAGCATGTTGTTCTAGATCCCCAAATATCTGATCTCATGATGTTTCTTCACAGTCAACCAAGCTACTGTAAATTGTCATCTTCTCCACATAAAGGGGAACCTCAGATCAAAAGGCAAATGTATGCTGAGAACAGAATGCTTATTAAAGTGTCAAGTTTCCAGAAGATGTCAACATCAGTTACATGAAGGAGCTGTGTATTCCTCAGGGGTAGAAGGAGCCTGGCACTGGGCTGTTTCTCTGCATGTGTCTCTGAACCCTCTGCACTGACCACAATCCACCTATTTTGCACAGCTGGCATCAGCCCCGTTGGAAAGGGGAATCATCCCAAATTGCTGTAGTTTTGGCACAGCAGGGCTGATGAGTACAAGACAGAGCTCAGCTGAAATCCACTGACAGGACAGTGTAAGCTCCAAGTTCTGGAGGGCTTCTCTCAGAGCTGTATCTATTTTCAGCATTAGATCCCAGCTTGCCACAGTCCAAAGCTTTTCCCCTGTGCCCAAGGGTTAAGCCATCTGTAATTTTTTCATTGTGCACTGCAAGGTTTTCCAGATTTTTCTCAAAAAGAGTTGTGCCAAACAAGACTTAACTGTTACAGGTTCACCCCTGCTCACCACCCCCACTAGCTTTTCTGTAGTCCCTTTTCTTAAAAGTATTTAAATACATCCCCAAAATTCAGTTCTGCTGCTCAGGCAGGTGTTTAAAGGACTGGCCAGATCATCAGGTGCTGTTCAGGTGTTTCCTCTCCCTCATGTGAGAAATTACCTGTCCCTGCTTCACTTCTCTTATCATGGGTGTAGACTTGCTGAATATAAAGGGAATATTTAGGAGGGAAGAATGGGAAGAATTTGCATGACCTTTTAGGAGAAGGGCTGGAGATACAATTAACTTGATCTGCAAATAATTTTTTAAAAATTTAATCCAGTGAGGATCAAAAGCCAGTGGTATTATTCACTCTGGCCTAAAATTAGCTTTAGATCTAGAATTTGAAAGATCTTCCCATAATTCAGCTCCAGCTATACAGTCATGACACACATTTGAAGGAATTTGGGTTTTTTTTCCTGACTGGCATTCTTTTCAAGACACCCCCTCAGTAAATTCCTGGGCTGCTGAGATCAGCACAAAAATAGCTAAAATTGGAGCTTGCTCTTGTGTTCATCTCTTCACCACATCTTGCAACACCTTCCATGCATCTCCTAAGTTTGTAAAAGTTTTTCAAAATTAAATCTCATAATGGGGTCCATAGCAGGGAACACTTAAGTGTTTACTTAATATTGCTAGTATTTTATATGCTTTTCTTGATCTTCTCTTACTGCTAATCTCAAATATTCAAAAATTTTGATAAAGGCCTCAATACTGTGAAAGCAGGTATAAAATCTGGAGACTATCAGAAGCAGAATACTTAGCTTCTGCTGTCTTGGAATCTCTTGATACCTCGTTTTCTTTTTATTTTTTCATTTTCCTCCAAAGCCTCTCAGGAAAAGACCAAACCCTTAAAGTGAAGCCTGCATTGCTGGTAGCTGGTGCTGTGAGAAGTCAGTGGCAAGGCTCCTGTTTAAAATGTGTGACACTGTGTGAAGAGAGGTGGCAGCGAGCTGTCACCATTCCAGGAGAGTTAAGGAGTACTGGGAGCCAAAGTCTTGTTCACAGAGGAGAGGGCACCAACCACCCCACTCCTGGAAGTGTTTGAAGGGATGGAAGGCCCCAAAGCCCTCCAGCTGAACCCAGCTCCCTCCAGGGAACCTACCAGCATGGAGCTGGGGGAAGGTGTTACCTGTGCCATCAAGGAGTGAGCTGGGGGCTGCAGGATGGAGGAGCATCCAGCTGACCCCTCTGGCAGTATGGTGTAATGGAATTCTTGCTCTGATTTTTATACTGGGGTGAGTCATACCCCTGTGACTTCCCTTCTGTGGCTCTTCTGTGAATTGTTTACTTTGCAAGGACAGGATGTGTTGTCTCCAAATCCTTTCTACTTCTTCAGAGGTTTGCCAGAAGAGGAGGCAGCTTGCTGGCCATGTCTTCTGCAGCAGCAGGGCCTCACCATGAAGCAGTTTCTCCCAAAATCAGTCTGGACCTCTTGTAGTGTTTCTCAAAAAGTCCCAAAGCAGATGTGTTTTCTGCATTGTGCAGTAAAGGCTGTGGTAGCAGTACCCAGTGACTGCTGTCGGGGCACTGGCAGCTGAGGTGCTCTGGGAGGGATGGCCTGAAATCAGAATTTCTTCTTCACAGGCTGAAGTTGTGTGGCAGAGGAAAGAAATGCTTTTGTCTGTTTCCGTCTCAAATGAGATGAAACGTGAGATTGGCCAAATTTGTGCTGGGAGAGCCATTCAGTGTGAAATCCTGCTTCAAAAGACCTGAAGCAGAAGTGGACTTTGCTCTTGAGCTTGAGAAAGTCCAGGGATCCATAGCAGAGACTAGAGGGTGTCCAAGGAGGGCAGAAGTGCTGGCCAGCCTGATAACACAACCCAGGGCTGCACCACAGTTGTGTTCCTGGCACTCTGCTCCATTCCTGGGACATTCTGAATAGACAGTTTTCTTCAACAGAGGGGGAAAAAATTGATAATTGAGTCCATATGTGGCACTCTCTGGGTTATCTCCTCAGTGCTCTTATCACTGTTTATGGTCCATGATGAGAGTGTTTGGTTACAGAACCTCAGAATCACAGCTTCAGTTGGGTTGGGAAAGAGCTCTGAGATCAGCGAGTCCAGCCCATGACCCCGCAGCACCTTGCCACCCAGACCATGGCACTGAGGGCCGTGTCCAGTCCTTAAACACCTCCAGGGGCGGGGACTCCACCACCTCCCAGGGCAGCCCCTCCCAGTGTCCCGTCACCCTTTCTGTGTAGAAATTCCTGTCAATGTCCAACCTGAACCTCCCCTGGCACAGCTTAAGGCTGTGTCCTCTTCAGCAGTGCTGAGCGTGGGGAAGGAATGGGGAGGAATCACGTCCCTGCTCCTCCTGGCCACACTGTTCCTGGTAACAGGCAAGGATGCCTTCCCCTGCGTCCCATGGCTGGGTTTTATCTCTGCTTATCTGCACTTCTGGTGACCCTGTGAAAATCACAGCATCTTGCTGTGACTTCCTTCCCTATCTCTAAAGTTCTGGTGATACTCTCATTCTCTCCAAGCGGTGTTCTGCCGGTTAGACCAAAATCTGTGATGACACAGGCTTTCTTGTACTGCAAGCAAACAGGCTGTGCCCAGCACAGTGAACCCCCAGAGCACAGAGAGACCTGGATCTGGCTGGTTCCTCACAAAGCATCTGCTCACCTGCCATGGTGAGGCAGCTTTTGGTGGGCGTGGGAGGTGGAGGAGCTCTGCATGGTGCAAGCTCTTCTCTAATCTGTGAGGAAAGAGCAGAAATCCAAAGTGCCGTGCCTCAGCTGGGGTGTGTGACTTGTCACCAGGAACCTTCTGGGTTGCAGCATTAAATCTCCACTCAGCTGTGAAACAAAGACCTGCTTCATTCACCTAAAGAGACTTTAGGGGACGTATAATTAAACAGGTAAAAGCTGTTGTCACTTGGCAGGGATGAGAATAACCAAGTTGTGTATCCACTGACTCCCTTGGCAGGCTGTTTCAGCAGTTTTGGACTTTCCATGCACTTGTCCTTAGAGCTGAAATTAACAGTCCATAATTTGTAGTGCCAAACTGAATTTATTCCCTAGAAAAATCCCATTGGGACAGTTTGTTTTTGCCCTGCAGGCACGGGCTGTGTCATCAAGAGTAAAGGCTTTTCAGAGCAGCCATCATCCCTCCAGGACCAAAGCCAGATTTCTTAGCTGCAACGTCCTCATCTGCCTCATGTTATTGCACTGAGCTGCAGAAGTCTTGAGCACTGGAAGTTAGAACCAAAATTAATGATAGTTCTGCTTACACATAGAAGCTACTCTGTAAAAGTGGGTCCTCAGTAGTTTGCCTGAAGCAACCCAAATTAAAGATTTTCATTTATCTTTCCTCTGTGGTTGGGCTCGTGGTTTGTGAGCAGAGGGACAGCACCATCCACTCATTTCACTGACCCAGTGAAGTTTGCCTTGTTTTTGATACACAGGCAGAAACCACTGTGTCTTTGGCCAGTTCAGAACTGGGACATCTTCACCCCACCAGGCTTTGAGAGTGTCGTAGGTTAAGAAGGAAGTGAGTTTTTTGGGAAGTTGTGGTCAAACCAATCAGTGCTTGGATTTGAATATTGGCACCTGGTTTGGCCACTGAAGGTATGGACCGCCTCAGAGAACACGGGGTTAAAAGCAAGAACTCCCAGGAGAACTCTCTCTTAGTTTCAGTCTGTAAAGGAGCTAAGAGTTCCCTGGGGGAGGGAAGCCATGCGGCCGGTGAGGTAGGCCGGAGCCTCGGGCAGAGCAGGGGGTGAAGGCCTGGCATGATGGAAGGGTGGAGGAGCCTGAGAAGCATCGGGCCCCCCTCCTATCCCCCGAGAGAGAGATAGAGAGAGAGAGAGCCAGTGCCTGTGTTGCCTTGGAATTCGATATCATGGACTGGCAGCACGGCCAGCCAGAAGTGGGGGATGCGGTGTGAGAGAAGGTGCCCGGCCGCTGTCCAGCCGCTATGGAAGTTCTGGGCAGACAGAGGCAAAGATTTTAACCCCTTTCTGGGAGATAGAGAGAGAGCCAGTGCCTGTGTTGCCTTGGAATTCGATATCATGGACTGGCAGCACGGCCAGCCAGAAGTGGGGGATGCGGTGTGAGAGAAGGTGCCCGGCCGCTGTCCAGCCGCTATGGAAGTTCTGGGCAGACAGAGGCAAAGATTTTAACCCCTTTGTAGAATAATGGAAACCTTACAAATACTGATTCTGCTGAATCAGAATGAGGAGAGAGAGATGAAGCAGTGGGCAAGTGTGATGAAAGTTGGTACAAGTGAGAGATGTTAGAAGAGGTGAGAAGAATCCTAGGTGGGAGATGATGGAGTGGCCTTGAGCTGGACTCTTTCTTGTATGGTCATGGACAGACCCATGTTTTTCCTGTGACACAGAGACTGCATTTAGAGAGAGGCAATGCCTTGAAACCAAAGAGAGTGCAGTGAAGCAGTGGCGTGAACAGAGACGGCTGAGGAGGGTGTGGGATGCCCTCTGTCTCCGTGGAGGGGAAGATCTCTGTTCACGAGGCCACGAGGCCCCAGGGGGTAAATCTGGGGGGGACTGGTGTCCCGAAGTTGAGAGACTGCTGCTTTTTTTGGAACTGGGCAGGGCATCCTTGAAAGGGGAACCCCAAAGGCAGTCCTGGTCCATGTGCAGTAGTGAGAGCACTGGACATGGAGGGAAGAAATCACGAAAGCAGACATTCTTTGAGCAGTGCCACGAGTGACACGGAAACACAAGAGGTTTCAATTGTGTTTCCGGGGGAAGCCTATGGTGCAAAGGGAGACTCCTCTCTCCCTGATGGACTTGAGAGTTGATTATTTGAGGGGTGATGATGGACTCAAAAGTTGATTATCTGAGAGATGGTAACGGGGTGGAAATCTGTCATTTCATGCTGTGGAGGAAAAGGGGGGAGAGGAGGAGGAATGTATTTGGAGGGTTTTCATTCTTAGTTTTGTGCCTGTTCCTTTTTAGATGCTGTAGTTAATAAAGTTTGTCTCCTTTATTCCTAAGTTGGAGCCTGTTTTGCTCTGTTCCTCATCACATCTCACAGAAGCCACTAGGGAAAGTGTATTTTCATGGGGGCACTGGCATTGTGCCAGCCTCAAACCATGACAGAGAAACCCCTGCAGTGGAAGTGTCCCCAACAATGGGGGTCTGCACAGTATCACAGTATCATCAGAAATGTCTCTCTGTGGGAGATTAGGGCCCTTGGACAACTAACTAATGTGATTAAGTAGAAGCTACTTTGTTGTTTACATTATTTTTTGTTTACACTTTCTAATACTACTGTACACACTGATCACACATTTCTTGATTGGTGTTTTTGTCTTGTTCATGTGGTTTGCATGTACTTCTCAGGATATGTGATTGGTTACAGTTCAGGTGTTTCACTGTTCTCTTTTATTTAGTTCTTGTGGTCTTGGAAATTTGTTTTTTTAGTTTCTTTTTTCTTAATTTAGTACAATTTATGTCTTAGTAACCTTGTGTCCTGGATTGTAAGATAAGTGTGTATTCTATTTGCCATCTGTCAGAGCTGTGGCAGTTATCCTCTGTTCATTGGGCAGGTTACTTTATCTCTAAATTTTTCTTCCCTAATAAAGGACTGTAATTCCTGCTCCCATATATTTGCCTGAGAGCCCCTTAATTTCAAAATTATAACAATTCAGAGGGAGGGGGTTTACGTTTTCCATTTCAGGGGAGGTTCCTGCCTTGCTTAACCAACACCTGTCTGTTTAAACCAAGACACCTTGATGAATTCTAGAGGGCTCTGGTAAGAATAACTGAAAGTGGTTTGGCTGGAGCACACTGTGGTTTAAGATGTCTAAATACATTGTTACATCTCTGCCAACTGTGCTGGTTTTGATGTGTTTTGTGGCACTTTCTGGATGAACTTTCAGAACATCTTTGAACAACCTCCATTGACTCTGGAGAGTGCAAACCCCCAAGGTGTTGGAGGTGACAGGTGGCTGTGGCTGTTTGTCGAACAAAAAAAAAATAATGACTATATTGTGGTTACTTATATTCAAGTATTTATTTGTTTAAAAATCTGATTATTTCTTTTTTAGGACTACATTTTGGCTTCTAAAGTGACTGAAATGTCTCTTTCAAGGGCCATTTGCATCTCTGATCCTGGGGAGGCTGTGCAGTGTAGTAAGCTTCTGACAAAGCAGAAAAAATCCCCTAGTCCTGTTAAAAAAAATACCACAATTTTTTCCATGGTTGAAGGCACATGACCATCTATTTATACAGTCAATCTCATGATGTATTTTCTTTGAAATTATACTTCCCATAGATTTGAAAGCCCTTTTAATTAAAATGCATCGTGACATAAAGAAATACACCACTTTTTCACAATCCTGCACCTTAGGCTTTCCAAGAGGCAAGTCTTAATTTCAAAATGTTGAAAAAAGATAGGCTTTCAAGTAAATTATTGATTTGAAAGTTCTGCCTAGCGATTTTCTTTCAGGGAGGCAGCGTTTCCATCCTGAGGTGTGTGGGTAACACATCTTTTAGAATCTTTTAGAATGTGCATTCCCAGATGCCAGGGGCGAGGAAAGGAGGAACATTTAAACATTGAAGGAATCCAAACACTGGCATTTGGTTGATGCTGGCATTGATTACTCCTAAAGAAGAGTAACCAATTAGTACTGGCATTCAATTGCTGGTCATCAGCCATCATCTGCTAATGTTCATTTGGCTTTTCCACTGGTCATCAACCATAAGCTGCCAATCCCATTTGGCTTTTCCACTGGCCAGGCTGGAGAATGACTGTGAGTGGGGGATGGCACCTGTGTCCTCCAAACCTGCTGCTGCTCTGCAGTGCCCAGCTGTGGGGCTGCTTGTAGCATGGCTCTCAGGTTGGAAACAATGGGGCCTAATCAACTGTGACCTCAGGGATCCCCTCCAGCCTGCAGCAGGAATTTGGGGCTGTGGGACAACAATAATTTTTGAGTCAGACAACACAGCCGCTCCATGGAGTGCGTGTGCTGTAGTCTCTGGATTTCTTTTAAGGCCAGAATCAATCTCAAGCCAAGAGACCACATGCCAAAAGATGAGCAGTGCCAGGCTGGACTGTTCAGAATGGACAAGGACAAGCAGGAACTTGCCACGTCCAGATTCCAGTTTTGCAGCTGGTGCTCTGCCACCTGATGCTGCAGCTGCCCGTGACAGAGAGGCTCTGGATGCTGCAGCATTCCCACATCTGTCCCCTTTGCAGTCCTTCATAAATTTATCTTGGGAATATTTGTTTTAACAGCATGACCCATTTAGCATGGTCTAATGTCTCCTGCTGAAAGGAGCTGGGGATGTGCTCTGTGCCAGCAGCACTGGTGGGTTCCTGGCTGTCCCCAGGAGAGCTCTGCAGCTGATGGACCCCAGAAAAGCAGGCTGATGCTGCTCCAGGAGGCACAAAGGGAGGGGTTACCTGCCTTTTGGGAGGGAGAGGGAGAAAGAAAGAGGTGTGGGGGTCCAGCAAGAGAATAAATGCAGGAGAGAGCCTGGGACCGGGTGGCTGGGGAGAGGAGCTCTGGTGTCTTCAGATCCTGCTGGAAGAGCACCTGGACAAAGCTGCGTGCTCTGCACCAAGGCAGCTTCTGGAGCATTTAACCATTAACATCCTGGCCCAGCAGCCACGGGCTGTGACCTAGACTCACCAGATTGCACCAGGTTGGTGGCCCAGGCCCACCAGGTTGGTGGCCCAGAAGCCTTGGGCTGTGACCCAGACCCACCAGATTGCACCAGGTGGGTGGCCCAGACCCACCAGGTTGGTGGCCCAGAAGCCTTGGGCTGTGACCCAGACCCACCAGATTGCACCAGGTGGGTGGCCCAGACCCACCAGGTTGGTGGCCCAGACGCCTTGGGCTGTGACCCAGACCCACCAGATTGCACCAGGTGGGTGGCCCAGACCCACCAGGTTGGTGGCCCAGACTCACCAGGTTGGTGGCCCAGACCCAGCAGGCTGGTGGCCCCGCAGCCTGCACTGTCCTGTCCCTACCAGACTCCCCCAAGGGGCCTCTGTGAGCCCTGTCCCTGCCGAGCCTGGAGCTCCTGGCCTGGGCCGTGGGCCCTGG
Source organism: Passer montanus (assembly GCF_014805655.1). Lineage (NCBI taxonomy): Eukaryota > Metazoa > Chordata > Aves > Passeriformes > Passeridae > Passer > Passer montanus. The sequence continues at coordinate 1,183,447 of NW_024359944.1, read as the reverse complement.
GATGCTCAGGGCTGCTCTCAGCCCAGGCAGGACTCAGCTGTCTCTGCCTACAAGCACAGGACTCTGCTTCCAGCTCTGCTGCCTGTGGGATCATTTCCTCATTTAGGAAAGAGAGGAGGAACGGGTGCACTGTAAGGATTTTCCTCTCCTTAGGCTGAGCTGATCACGGGGGTCTTGGAGCCAGATCTTCAGGCCAGCTGTTGCAAGGTCTGAGGTCTGATGTGCAGAACAAGAAGTTCTTCATCCCCAGCAGACCATTCTGGGCTTGCTTTGCCTCAGAAGTAACTGGGGAGGGTGGGGGGTGCATGGAGCTCCCATGGAAGATGCCTGAGTTCTGCCATGGGACAGTGCAGTGCAAACTGATCTCACTCTGTGCTGACACAGCCTCTCAGAGAAGAGGAAGTCCTTTAGTGAAAGCAGATAAAGGGTAGAGAAATGTGTCAGTCAGTTATTTTTTCAGCCTGTATCAAAGAACTGAGATACACTTGCAGTTTGTATGGGTGTTTTTTGGTTTTTTCTTTTTCTTTTTTTTTTCTTTAATTTTAAATTAAGGAATCAACAAAGCAATGTAAGAGCTAAAGTATAATTTTAATTGGTAATACCTTATATGAAACTGAACACAGGACTACAGACAAACTGCAAAAACGTGACTCTACATTCTGAAGTTACAATACATAGAATATAAAAGTATAAGAGCAAATAGCACTCCTAACTGCCTCAGTCCACCCCAAGCAATCATTTCTTTCCATCCAACTTCTCAGTTGCTTTGCTTTCCCATGAAAATCCATGGTGGTAGGACTAGCGGTAGGAGTAGTCACCCACGAAGGTCCAGGAGGCAGGAAAGCAAAAACCAGAGCCCCAGGGAGAGCCTGCCCAGGCAAGGGAGAGGAGGAAAGAGGCTGTGAGGCAGCTGGGCTGTCCTGCAGCCCCCCGCTCTTCTGAGAGCACTTGGCCTTTGCTGAGGTTCTGAGGTGTTCCTGTGATCTGCAGGTGATTCATTTGGGGAAGCACAGCAGACAGACCCTGCAGTGAGCAGGGGAAGCGTGCCCTGCTTCCCTGCTGGCTCATGATTTCCCTGCTGTGGTGCTGGCAGTGCTTTGTGCTGGATGTCTGAGCTGTGTCTGCGGAGAGGGGGGATGCTCAACCCTTCCCCATTTCACAGCAGGACCATGTCTGCCCTGCCCTGCTTGCAACACCCACTAGGCAGCAGAGAAAAGAAAATTCTGGGAACAGTTCTCCGAGCCTCCGTCCTCTTGTCTCCACTCTGTGCTCACTCTCCTCTATCTTCAGCTCTCCTCCACAACCTCTCTGACACTGAGCAGCCTCAGCTTTGTGCTGCTTTGGATCAGCCAGCAGCGATCCATCCCTGCTGGCATCTGCCTGGGCTGCATCCCAGCTCCCTGTGCTGGGGCTGTCTGCACCGGGGCATGGAGCTGCCTTGGATTTGCCCTGCTTGAACTTCACTGGACAGCTCCCCGTGCTCTGAACTGCCCGTGGAGATGGAGCTTCCCTGGCGTGTTTTCCTTGCTAGTGCCAAGGCTGTGGAGGGGGCTGAGAAGCTTTTCTTGTGCTGTTTCTGAACCATTTTGTCCCTCTGCTGTGGACACGGTTCTTCACTGGCAGGTTGTGCGGGAAGGATATAAAATATCTTGTCTTTATGTAGCACCTCTTGTTAGAAGGGACCCGGGGGACTGACCAAGGTACCCAGCTCTGAAAAGCAGCCAGCTGCAGAGTAGAGCTCCTCCCCAGCTCAGAACAGGTTGAATATAGGGACTTGTTTTTCCAGGATCTCAGAGTCAACCCCACAGCGCATTGAGGGTTTTTTCCCTCCATTTTTTCTCATGCTTTGTGTCCATCAGCAGCCATCCATCATTACCAGAGTTTGCTGTTCACTGTCACTGCAGGACACGAGCTTACTCCAGCAAGCTGAATTTCACCCAAAGAAGCATCCCAGATTCCTCATCCACGACCTAAGGTTTCCTGGAGGAAATAAGGGAGGAGCTGACTCAGAGCAGTCCTGCTACATTTTAAACAGGCCCAAGTAAGTCTGATCCTCTAGCAGGCTGTATGTGTTTTTGTCATTTTTCTTACAGTGCAGCTTATCTCCCTTCTGCAGGAAAAAGGGTCTTGCAAAGTTTACTGTGCCATTCACAGCTCCCACAACGTTGTTGAGGACAATTGTTTGGTTTTTGTAAAGCATCATTGTCAAAGAATCTTTGAGTGTCTCCTTGCGGTAGAGCTGAGCATAGATGAAGTATTTGCCACTCTGCTGGATGATGAGGTACTGCTCTTGGCCCTGCACAATCCCATTGCAGTGCTCTAATTTCCAGTTCCAGATCAAAACTCCGGGTTCTTCTGAAGAGTCCTCCTTTACTGAGGAAAGCACAGACAAAATGGTGTGGTGAGTAATTATGTCAGAGGACAACCTTGTTCTGTACATGAGCATGTTTTATCACTGCTTCCCATTCTCTCATTCCCCATTCACTTCTTGACTTTCTAACAATTATTGTTTACTTGTTATTCTACTTGCTGTTATTATAATTATTATTGATCGTTCTTTTTGAGTTTGCTGACTTCTAAGAAGTGCTAGAAAGGGGTCCCAATCTGCCAGGAGAGGCTGTGAAGGATCTCTGTGGCCATGGGTGGCTTGGAGGTGCTCCCTGCCAGAACAGCTCAGCTGTGGAAAGCACCCTGGAGATGGGAGATCTTCAACACTGAGGGTTGGGTCTCAGCTGGTCTCTAATAACAAAAAATTCCTAGGTGGAATTTCAGCTGGATCTGAAGATGATGAGGATGACAGTAATCTTGCTGGCTGCTGTGGTTATAGCCCTTCAAGAGGGGAACAGTCAATAACTAAAATTCTATGTGTGCAGAAGTTTTTAATTTCATTAAATAAACCTCTGTGGAGGTTTCAGCTACTCTACAGGGCATCAGTTTAGAGCTGCCCTGGAGTTTGCCTGGAGAGCTGGTGATTAACGCCCAGCAAAAATGATGAGCCTTGAGAGGCTCCCTGGAGCAGAGGCTGGGCAGAGCTAAAGGAGTAAAACCGGGATTTATTAAAGGCCTTCACAGGATGCACCTTGGGCAGTACAAGAGCCTGGCCAGGGCTACCCCAAGGCAAGGGCAACCCCAAGATGGACCCTGGGTCACGAGTTTTCACACTTTTATAAGTTTTGGTCCATTTCCATACTGGGGTTCATTGTCCAGTTACAGCTCAGGTGATGCAGTCCCACCCTCCCAGTCTGCCCTCCTCCATTCCCTGTTGGTTGCACTTTTTGGGCCTGAAGCTGCAGCGGTGTCCTTGGTTCTGGGGCTGGAAAAGGATTGGTTTGTGTGACTGAGCTGTGGAGAGACCTTGCTAACACTTTATATGAAGTTCAGAGTTATAAACTAATGCAGTACAGAATCTGGAAAATATGAAAGTTCAAACTGAAGGCATCACTGTGGGTTTCACAGTCCATCTTTGGGTAGGTGCACGTGACTCACACAGAGAGAGGCAGCTGCTGGCTGCCAGCCCTGGGTGCAGAGCTGGGCAGCTCTGTTTGTCACAGTGCCCTGGGGACTCTGTCAGTGCTGACCCCTGTCCTTAAACAGCACCAGGCCTGTGACACAGACAGCTTGTGTCACAGCACAAGCCAGAAAGCAGCTCTAGAATCTCCATACTTACGAGATCCATGTGCCCAGCATGACCCTGGTGCCTGTGGAGAGAAGCAGGGTTTGGTCAGTGTTTTCTCCTGTGATTTTCCATTTATCTGTGAGCTCAGTAGAGGAGCATTATCATTACAAGAGCACAAAAGCATTCTCCTAGGAAGAGAAGTTATTTTTCTACCCACCATTACAAACACAAGCACTGTTTTGTTACGAAAAAACAGATGTTTTCCAACAAAGTTTTGAAATGTTTAAAATAGGTCAATTTTTTTCATATCCATTTTGGTGGCATTTTCACAGAATTAAAAAAAAAAAAAAAAAAAGACAACCAATCAGCAGTGACTTGCAGCAGACCTGGTAAAAGTTCTACATTCCTGTTGGGTGACAGGATTTAATTCCATGCCTGGACTCAGCTCTTGTGGATGCTCACAAGTGATGGCTCTGTGGACAAGGACTTGACTTAAAGCCAGTGCATAAACGTGGGAAGCTGCACAGCGTTGTGCTAATTCACCCTCATTAACCCCATTAATTCCTTCTGTGCAGAGTGTGGAATGACTCAGGCAAATAAAATCAGCACTACCACACCAGCCAGGCAGAGCAGGGAGGACAGCTGCTGGCTTTGAAGCCTTCTTCCCTGTAACTGCTGCACATGCTGAGCTCGGGGTGACAGGCACAGAGCTGTCTGATCCAGAAGAGCCTTTCCAGCCCAGGGTGTCTCCATGGGTGCCCTGGTGGGAAACTGTCAGTGGCAAGAGATTTCAGTCTGTCCCTGTGACTCACACCTTGGGCTTTGCTCGTGCAGCTCCTGCTCTTCCTGCACAGCAGCTCTGCTCTCCCTCTGGCAGAGCCCAAAAAAAGCAGATTTGGGATCAGCTTACAGGTCCAGAGACCTCGTTCTGCCTCACACCTCTCACATCTTAGTGAGTTCAAGCTCAAAAATGCTTGAATTTTCCCTAGGAGCACTGCCTCGTTCCTTCCTTAGGAAGTTGCTGTCCTGAGTGCTGGGGAGGCTGTTGGCTGCCTTGCAGGGAGAGGCTTCCACTGCCCTGTCCTGCTTTCCCCGGTTAACAGGAATCAACAGGACTGAAGGCAGTCCTTTCACTTACTAAAGAAACTTTCTGTTTACTAACACAAAGTTAGTAAACAGAAAAACATTCTTGAATAAAAGAAGGGAAGGAGTGGAATACGTGTGAACATCTATGTGCTCGTTGCCATCACAGGGATTCTGTTGTGACTGCAGCGCACAGAGATGGTGCTTCACAGCTCCCAAATGGGTGACAGAAGCTGTGGGTTTGGGGATAAAAGTGGATTAAAACCAATTAATTTATTTTGGGGTTTTTATATTTTACTGCTATAAGGTGCAGAGACTGTTTCTCTCTTGTGGGAATTTAGCAGACTGCATATTTTATTTTTTAAAATTCTGTGCCTTGTCAGATCAGTCCTCAGAGGGCTTCCTGGCATCATTATGCCCCAGGCAGCTCCCAGACCATGAGAACAAACTACCTTTCCTCTTAACAGAAAGGGGCTTTTTCCTTGTGTCTTCCCCTAGAGAACCGGAACGTACAGTTCCAGTACTGGAAGGAGGTACCTTACAACGGGATCAACCCAGCATCCCAAATTAGTTCTTGGTTCCTCCAGGACACAGATTCACATTTTGGAAAGCTGAAAATAAAAAGCTGACTTTCAGCCCATGAGTCACTTGGCTCTCCCAGTATTTCTGTTCAGTACTGTGCGTGCGGTTAGGAAAAGCTCATCGGGATTAGCTCATGAAATGCAGAGCAAAACTTGAACTGGTTTTTGTGCTAGATTGTAAAAACCAAGTGTGAAAAGGCTTTGTGCCTGGTGAATTACCACAACTTCTCAGCCTCGCTGGTCCTCACAGAGCATCACCACTTGATATCACATTGGAACAGTGCAGGAAAAGAACAACCAGAGTAATAAAACCTGACATTTTTTTTAAGCTTAAGAAAACGAGAGGAAAACACTGAAGACATTGAGGAATTGGTGAGACAGTAAGGGATTGATGAAAACATTATCAGCTGAAATCTTGGAAACCTAAAGCATTAGCACTCTTCAAAGAGGAGAGAATTATTAGGTTGGAGTTAGCTGATAGCATCAACCCAGCACTGTTAATAATTAGGAATGAGCACTGCAGAGTTAAGAATTTTGCTTTGTCCTTACCTGCTGATGATAGAGCAAACAGAAGGCGATGGGAACCAGGGCTGAGATAATAATCAACACAAAAATGAGAGCATGAAAAGCAACCCGCAGACACGTGGATCTCCTCTTCTCTGGAGCATTCCCACCCTCCAGCATGGCTGGTGGCTCCATGACGCCTGACATGGGTACAGCTGGAGGGGAGGATGAGGATGCAAAGAGCACCGGGCTGAGGAAGGCACTGCCAGGATTCCCGAGGTCCGTGTTGCCACTGCGGGACATGGACAGGATTTTATACTGGTGATTTGCCCATGCTAATAAGGCCAAGAGGAGGAGCCACCGGGTTTCATCATCAGCCCAGGCTCCAAGGCAGTGAGTTTGCACTTCCTCACGAAACTGAGGCAGGGAGCTCTCAGCTGGCTCCTGGCCCAGGAGGCCTGAAATGAAACCGGCAACAGGCTCCAAAAATCACCTCGGAATATCAGCGCAAGGGGTCAAGGTTAAAAACCCTGCAGGGAGCACAGAGTTCACTGGACGAGGGATGAAGGGATGAGGTGCCAAGCACAGGAACCTCACCCCACCTGCTGCTGTCTCTGGAGGTGCCAGTGCTCGCTTGGTGCCTGGCTGGGGAGCTGGCAGCAGGTGGGAGCTGGTTCTCATCCCGACAGCAGAGCCGCTGATGACAGCAGGACATTTTTCCAGTTCCCTGGGGACATGATTCATGCAGTAAAAGTGAAACCACACTCACTCCAAACTGTGACGCCACAAGCATCAGTCTTGGCAGCAAATGGGAACAGCAAATGGAATCCAACTGCCAGCCTCAGCTTCCCCCTGACACCACTCAAGGACAAGGAAGAGTAGGAAGAGGGTTGGGGTTTTGGAGATGGCTTTCAATTTGGCAGTTTGAAGTGAGCCAGGTTTCAAGGTCTTCCTGAAATAACTTTTAGCCTTTCCTGTCCTATAATTTTTACTTACCTGCTTTTTTCAAGGTCTTCCTGAAATAAATTTTAGCTTTTCCTGTTCTATATTTATTACTTACCTGCCTTTTTCAAGGTCTTCCTGAAATAAATTTTAGCTTTTCCTGTTCTGTATTTTTTTCTTACCTGCTTTTTGAGTTCTGTATTGTGGGAACAAAACTGTAATGGAAGTGTTGTGTGGAGAAGACAAAAAAAAGTTTAAAAAAATCAAATAGGTTTGAGAAGTAAAAAACAAATATAAACAAAAAAACCCCACCAACTAAAAGAAATATTTCAACTGTCAACCTTAAAAGTAGTTTCTATTTTTGCATTCTGCACATTCTTTTGAGTTTTCTTTTAATATGAAAAAGTGCTCTTCGTTCGTGTTTATTTAGAAAAGAAATTCTGATGTCACAAAGATGTCACTGAGAGATCTCTGCCAGCTCTTCTGTACTCCCTTTCTGGGGATGGAATGCATATAACTTTATAAACTTTACTCTTGGTTCTTCTCTGCCTCTTCCCAACCTGTGGGTGAAACCTCAGCTCTTCTGGCTCCATAAAACCAAAATTAAATATCTGTGTAGAGCAGCCTGCTCAGGGCTGGCCCCTGGCAGGGCTGCCTGGCTTTCAGGGCACCCTTTGGGGGCAGCTTTAGGGCAATCTGTGGAAAAGGGGAGCCTTGGGGTGACTTTCCTGTGTCACCCCTGCAGCCTGTGGAGGTTTCCTGCCTGACTTGGTAGTGATTTCACACCACTGATGTCAAGGACACAAGGTACTTTCCATGAGAAACAACTTCCAAAGGAAATAATTTAAGGACTTGGCCTGTGTGGGGAGAACTTTTGATCAAACACAGAGCTATTATTGCTACCACAGATAGAGCTCAGGGCAGAAAATGTCAGCCCTGGGGTGCAGAATCTGCCAGTTACTCTGATAAAAGCAGGGTTTAAATGTGAATGATCACACAAGGGCAGGATCACACAGGACCAAAAAGGATCTGGAGTTCAATGCTTCCAAATATTGAACAGGCTGGACTCTACCTTGAGTCCAGCTAGAATTACATTTATTTTATATCCATGATGTCGTGTTACATTAAGCATGGATACAGTTGCCTATGTGACCCACTGTTAAGGGGCAGCACTGGAGAGCAGTGGCCAGGGACTGTAAATCTGCCTTTCCATGGTGCTATTTGTAAATACACTGCCAGGGACTGTACATCTGCCTGTCCATGGTGTTATTTGTAAATACACTGCCAGGGACTGTACATCTGCCTGTCCATGGTGTTATTTGTAAATACACTGCCAGGGAGAGAGCCCTGGCACTGCAGCCCTGTGCCAGCATGCCAGTGATGCCACAAGCCCTGTGCAGGGCTGGAGGAGCTTGGCAGGAGGCAGCAAGCAGCATTTCATTCTGCAGGTCCCACCAGCCTCAGCCAGGCTGGGGAGCAGTGAAATCACTGTTTAAAATAAGGCTCTCTCTCTCTACTTGCAAGAATATTTATATGGCTGCCTCTTAACTGTGTCTCGCCTACAGACCCCAGCAGTTTTTGTTCAGCCAGAGATTAACCTTGTTGGTCTCAGTTAAAAAGAAAAAAAAAAAAAGACTGGCTAAGCAGAGCAGAATACTCAATCACAACCAGATTTGGGCTCATTCTCTTCCTAATTTCTCACACTTCTCAAAAGCAGCCTCAGCTCTCGGAATGGGATTTTGCAACCAGCGTGTAAATTGGCAGGATGCCCACTGTATGTTGTTGTCATCCTTTTCTTTTTTATGCTCCCTGCTCACAGTCTGTTAGGGAGGTACGGAAACACATTTAGTGTAGAAGCAGTTGTGCTCTGCAAGGAGGGACACAGGGGCATGGTTTAGTGGTGGACGTGGCAGTGTTAGATTCATGGTTGGACTCCAGGATGTTAGAGTTCTTTTCCAACCTCAATGATTCTAAGGAACAGGGTGTGACTCTTACCTGCCTTTTTGCCCTTTCCTCTCTTCTCTGGTATCTTTAGAACACAAGTATGTATGGGCAGGCTTCACACTGGCAGTGCCACAGCTCAAAATACACAAAGCTGATTTCTGCCTTTGAATTTCCATTGTGTTGAGGTGCGTAGGTGCAGGTGTTTGACTCCCTGCCAGTTTCTTAATCCAAAATATCTGTTGAAGTGATTACAGGGACTATCATGTGCTTCACTGGGGACCTCACTTCCTCTGCCTAAGCCCAGCCCTGGGGACTTGTGGTAATGTCTCAGGCAGAGACTGGAAGCAGCAAATTTACCACACACATTTTCAGGCAGGAACTTTCCATGACTGCATGTGGCACTGTGCCAGCCCTCACTTGCAGGTTTGTCCCAGCCCCTCTGGCTCAGATGCCATCCCTCTGGGCTTTGCAGCCTGTCCCCTGGGCAGCTGCTTTCCAAAGCCTCACACACATCTGCATTTTTCATCACCAAATAAGGCACCACTGGTATGAATACGAAGTTTGCTTTAATCCTAAAGTGGGTTTCTCAAGTCCTGACCAGCTTGTTTTCTGTCAAAAGAATGATTGCCCTGTCTTTACTTGTGGTGCATTTCTGTGTGTTTGTGGGAAGGCTGGCACATTTCCAGCTGCCACAGCTTTCCAGGAATACGAGAGAGGCTTAAGAAGCATAGAAAAGCCCTAAAGGAGTTTCAGCACCAGTCCACAAGTCAGAGAAGGAGAAGGATTGATTGAGTTTCAGGTCTCTCTGTTGCACCCTGTGTCTGGGCATCTTGCTGCCCTTGTTTCTCCCAAACTGAGTGTTTTGGGGTCACAACAATATCAACGGGCAAATGTTGTGGTGTGATGTCATGGCTTGCCTCAGTTTCCCCTGGTTTCTCCCTGAAATTTCCTTCCCCAGGCAGGAGTGTCAACCACCTCTCCTTTTCCCACCCTTGACCCCTGCTGGGCATTGTCTGTCAATCCAGAAATTCCAGGGGAGCATCGAGTGATTGGCAGGTTCAAAGGATGCTCTCCACCCCTGGGGGGCCATTGGCCCACCCAGGTGTCCCTCTCACCTGGGACCCCCTCCTCCTGTGCCTGGTTGGTCCTCCCTGGGTCCCCTCCCCTGCCCTTCTCCCCAGGTAAAAGGACAAGCAGAGCACGAGGTGGGGCTCTGGTGGAGTGGTTGTTGGAGTTGCAGGATTCAGAAATAAAAACTCTGGATTAAAAACTCTCCATCAGGACCCGCTCCTTTCTTCACCTCGCCTTAAGGGTTTCTCCAGCTCAGGGAAGGCCTGAGGAGTGACCCTCAACAGCAAGCTCTGGAGCTCAGGATGTGCCCAGACTCGTCCCCAAGCGCCCAGCTTGACCACAGGTACTGAACAGCCTCTCTGGGGAGAAAACTCCACAGGTTCAGCAGCAGGAACCAGATAAGACAAGGCACATCCCCCAGGATGTGCCCAGACTCGTCCCCAAGTGCCCAGCTTGACCACAGGTACTGAACAGCCTCTCTGGGGACAAACTCCACAGGTGCTGCTCTTTGGTTCAGCAGCTGGGACCAGGCAGACCAAGGCAGTCCTGTCAGTAATATTGGTATAATATTGGTGGAAAAAATGGAAAAAAAGTGGAGCTCCATGGGGGAAAAGGCAGGAGGAAGGCACGGCAGGATGCCTTCTGGGGCAGCCCCTGGGCACTCTGAGTCCCAGTCTCAGGGCCAAGGGCTGTGCAGCTGGCACAGTGCCAGAGGGGGACAGAGTGGTGAGTGTCCCAGTGGGAATCCTGGGGGTTAAGAGGGAAGGAAGGGATTGGAGTGATTGGAGCTCTCTGGCACCATGTCCTGGCTGGTCTCTCATGCATTGTCTGCCCTTGTTTTCCATCTGTTTGTATTCTACTGTGGCATTCACATTTTCTGAAAAATCCCTTTGCCCAGGATTTTTCTCCTGGGAAGCTGAGAGGCCTCAGAGAAAAGGAAAACAATTCTTATCTCATTTGCTTCTCCTGTGTTGTGCTCATGTGGAATGTGTTTGGAGATTGTTTACCCACAGGTGATTGTTCCATTGGATTCTGCTGTGAGTTGTTTTCACTCTTTGGCCAATCAGGGCCAGGCTGTGTCAGGACTCCGGAGAGAGTCACGAGTTTTCATTATTATCTTTTTAGCATTCTGTAAGTAGCCTTTCTGTACTCTATAGTATAGTATTCTTTAATATAATATATTATTATAAAATAATAAATAAGCCTTCTGAGAACATGGAGTCAGATTCATCATTCCTTCCTGCCAGGAGGGTTCCCACAAATACAGTATTCCACTCAGCCCCTGGCTGCTAGATTGGGCCAGGAGGGCTGTGATCTGAACAGTGACTGAATTGAGGGGTGGGTGAAGGCATGCTCTCATGTTAAATGGGATCCTGGAAATTTGCCTTCTGGGTATGGCCACAAGGGCTGAGTGTCTTCATCAGCCTAATGAAAAAGAGTGAAGCCCAAGAAATTGCAGAGCAATATTGTCTTTGGCTGTGCTTTATGGCGTCACTGGCATGCTGGCACAGAGCTGCAGTGGAGGGCTCTCTCCCTGGCAGTGTATTTACAAATAGCACCATGGACAGGCAGATGTACAGTCCCTGACAGTGTAGTTACAAATAACACCATGGAAAGGCAGATTTACAGTCCCTGGCCACTGCTCTCCAGTGCTGCCCCTTAACAGTGGGTCACATAGGCAACTGTATCCATGCTTAATGTAACATGACATCATGGATATAAAATAAATGTAATACCAGCAGGACTCAAGGTAGAGTCCAGCCTGTTCAATATTTGGAAGCATTGAACTCCAGATCCTTTTTGGTCCTGTATGATCCTGCCCCTGTGTGATTATTCTCATGCTGAAAATGGAATTAGTGACAGATGAGGGCTGCCCTTTGCGCCAGGGATGCCAGTGGAGGGAGACCTGCTCCAGGCCCTTGGCAGTTCTTGCTTGGGTGAAGGATGCCAGGGCCTTCTAAGCAGGGACAGCACTTTGGGTCACTTGTTGCAAGTGCAGATTTGTCAAAATTCAGATTGAGAGTCTCGTTCCAGTTGGCCAAGTCCTGCATTCAAACCAAAACAGGGCCAGAGGACTTCAGAGAGGGAGCTAGTCCTCCGTCTGGCACCTTGGAGTGATTTGCCTAGTTCAAAACTCTTGAAAGTATTTCCTGATGTCTCAGACCTTGTCAGTGGGGTTGGAAGAAGCAATGTAACTTCTTCTCTGCTGCCTCTTGCTGCAGGAGTGGGGAGGTTGTGGCGTGACAGCGTAAGTGGAAACAGTGTGAATGGGACAGGATGAAAAAGTGCTAATTATGGGCTTCAAAAGACACGAAATAGGGAAGTGGTTGTTCACATATTTGGCACTTTCCTCACCCAGTACCAGTGGTCATGGCTAATCTGGAAAATCACAGTGGTTCTGCACCAGTCTCAGAAAATATGTTTGATATTTGCAGATAGATGAGTGAGGTTTTGGTTTTTTTTTCCAGCTCTCAGCAGGGCTGTTGCAGAAACCTGATGTTTGTTCTCTCCTTCAGCTGCAAAGCACCATGTGCCCAGGGAGGTCCTCTGCCCCTCACCCCAGCCCATCCCATGGCAGGAGCAGCAGCTGCTTCTGCCATGGTACCTGAAAGGAATTTGTCCAAGTAAAGATCCCAAAGAGGCCCTCTGCTCTAGGTCTTCATTCTCCTTAACAGTGTGGAGTTGTCCTCAGTCTCCTGTGGGCTTCCAGGTTAAGCCTTGCCCCTTTCCTGTGCAGTGTGGCCAGGCTGTTCCTTTCTCTCTGCATCAGTTGTTTATGGACAAATCTTTCCAGAGGACAACAGGACTCTTGGGAGACGTTTCCCACATCTCCACATATCCCAATTTCCTTTTGGTTGTGTGTGAGTGATTCATGTCCTTTCAGGACATGGGATACTTGGTTCTAGACTCAGCCCACACACACCTTCCAGCCTCCACCTACAGAGTGATTCTGCCTTTTCCAGCGAGTCACCTCCAGCCTGGTCCCAGGACTCTGCAGCCCCCAGGTTCTTTTCTCACAAACTATTCACTCCTTATTGCATTTCTGCTGCAGATCATTCCTGCCTGTGCAGAGTAGGAACTTGCACCTTCTTCTTCCTCTGTTGTGCCTCATTTTTTCAGGCACTCTCTCCAGACCATTTGAGTTTCACCCTGCCCTTCTGTGACACTCTTGCTCTTGTGCCCAGGTTTGAGACTTTTCTGCTTCTGTACCCAGCCCTGCACACAGCACATTAATCCAAATGGATTGTAGGAAAATGTGGGCTGCAGGAAAAGAGATGTGACCAACAGCTCAGAGGAGGGGTTCTGCCCCTTTACCCTGCTGGGTGAGACCCCATCTGGAGTCTACATCCAGCTCCAGGGCCCTCAGCTCAGGAAATACATGGATTTGTTGAAGTGAGTTGGAAGAGGGCCACAAAAACGATCAGGAGGATGGAGCACCTCTCCAGTGGAGAAAGAGGAGAGTGTTGGGGTTGTTCAGCCTGAAGAACAGAAGGGTCCAGGGAGAGCTCACTGAGCCCCTTCAGTACTTACTGGGGGCTTGTAAGAACGGTGAGGACTGACATTTCAGACAGGACCAGGGGCAATGGTTTCAAACCATTGGTTTAAATGGTTTTAAAAGAAAGTCAGTTCAGATGAGATGGAAGAAATTTTTTTACTGTGAGGGTGGTGATGCTGTGGCATGGAACAAGTATGTAGCAATGTCTTTTCCAGTGTGGGAGGTTGTGTACAGAAGGATGGGACTTGGTTTTTGTGTGACATTTCTGAGCTCTTGGGTATGCTGTGGAGTGCAGGGGTGCCTGGCATACCCAGGGCATGTTGTGGCAAGAAGCCCAGAGGCAGGAGTGGAGGAAAAGAGCAGTTGTTACCTCATTTGGCTCTTTCACTTGCCTTACAAATTGCTTTAGGAAAGTGAAGTATGCTGTTTGTTTATTCACCCATCCTGCTCCTCCTCTGGCAGAGATCCCAGATTGCTGAGATGGAAAGCAAAATATCCTTCTGAAAGCTGTAAAGCCTTGGCATGGTTCTTTCCCAGCCTAGGGTTTGCATCACCCCCCCAGACACTGACATTTTTATTCTTCTAATCCATCAGAGATGCTTAGAGCTCAAAGCTCACATTGCATCAGCGTCTGACAGCCTGCCTCTCTCTGCTGCTGCCCTCCCTGGTAGAATGAAACTGCCCTGCTCTTGCTGTCACTCAGCTCGGAGCTGTGTGTCCGTTCAGCCTGCCCAGAAACCCAGCTCTGAAAATGTTGGCTGAAAACCTGGGTTACCTTTTAGCTCAGCGATTTCAGGGTGCTGTGCAGTGTGAGCCAGGCACCTCCTGCCTTCCCCAGTGCCCCGCAAGGGCACAGCCCAGCTGTGGGGTGAGCCCCCAGCCCTGCCCTGAGCTGTCCCTGCTCCCCACAGCATTGCTCCAGGGTGCCTGTGCTAATTAAACACTCTTCTCCTTGTGCATGGGGGTCTTTATAGTTTCCCCCTCCTGACTTTCTTCCCATTGCATCACCAGAGGCTGCTTTTATTTCCTCCAAGCATTTGAAGAACCATTGCCTTACCATGGAGCTGGGGCTGTGTCATCAGCACCTCCAGGGCTGCCTTGCACAACTCCCTGCCCTCAATCACATGAGCTTTGCAAGAGGGGATTTTTGCCCTGGCAGGGCAGCAGATGACGAGCACTGCCACAGGGACACCCAGCCATGGCACGTGGCTGTGGGAAAGACAATTCTGTGCTGTTCTTGTCAGCCAGCAAAGGCTTCTTGAAGATAAGGAATATCTTGTATTCCTTACTTCTCATATTTCATATCATATCTCAAGGAGTGAGACAGGATATCTCCTTGAGAGAGATATTCCTTGAATGAGATATGAAATATCATATCTCTCTCAAGGAATTTACCAAGGCTATCACCGTGACAACTTGAGGAATGAGAGAGAAAAGTGTAAGCAAGAAGATCTGGACTTTGGTTGGCTCACACATTGCCGTGGCTCCTTTCACCTATTGAAAGTTTTGTTTCTCCTTTATGACCAACAGGCAGTGTACGTGTTCCTCAAGTAAATGTAAGCATCTTGTAAAACCATAAAAGCAACCTGTTGCTTCGATAAAGAAGTCTAAACAGCCTTCTGACTGAGCCCTGGTGCTTTGTGCCATGTGGGGTTCACCAGGGACACGTGGCATGGAGCTGCCCACGCTGGGCACAGCCAGCCTGCCCTGCCACTGCTGTGGTTTGGCTGCTCAGCTCTGGGAACCCATTTTTGGAATATTCCCTTTCCAAGCCACCTCATATAACAGTGGCTGAGCTGAGTGGGCTCAGAGGCCCATCCAGTGTGGTATCCTGCCTTAGACACCAGGTCTGATGTGTAATTTATTTCTTTCCTTTCAGCAGTTTCTGAGGGATTCCTTGTGTGTGAACTGGCTGCTTTCTGAGCTTGTCCAACCCTTCAGCTTCCTCTTATAGCAATGACTTCAGGTTATTTTATATGGCCTATTGCATGAAAAAACTTCAGGAGGTCCTTGTTTGCCATTTAATCCTTCTATCTGTCCATTTAATGAGATGTTCCCTTCTATGTGGGCTCATTTTGAAAGGAACAGCCAGCCCAGATCCTGTGTCACCCTCCTGATGCTCCTGGGTCCAAGGGTCTGTGCAGGGTCCTGCAGCTGCAGGGTCCTCTTTGGTCTTCCCGGAGTGAGGCAGCTCAGGATGCTCCTTTCTCCTCTGACCATCCATGATCCTGGGACAGAGGCAGGGATCTGCTGGAGAAAAATCTCTGGAATAAGGAGTTAGGATAACCCCAGTGCAGGGCTTTTTGGAATCCGTAGCATTGCGCCATCCAGAAGCCCAAAAAGCGCCTCCCATGCGGTTTGTGGTGAGCAAACCATGTCATAAATTCAGCAGCCATGCTGTGCTGTGGCCCACAACCTCACAAACGTGCTCCAAAAGCACCACAGGCTCCAGCAGCACGTGTCAGCCGCCTGTCCCTGTGCTGCCTCTGCTCCCTGGGGACAGCAGCACCCGCATGGCCAGCGCCTGTGACACTGTGAGCAGCCCCTGGCTGCTGGGCTGGGACCCTCAGCAGCTTCTCCTGCTCTGGGCTGGTCTGGTTGGCAGCCTGTGACCCTGCTGTGCTGGCAGAAACCCGGGGCTCTGGCAGAGCTCCTCAGCAGGAGTCTCCTTCCCGTGCTCACTTGGTCCTGAGCTCTGTGCAGACCACAGTGAGCAGAGTGGAAATGCCATGAGGAAAGCAGGCTGGGGATCCCTCTCAACCACCCAAGGAAGTCCCTTCTCCCCTGCTGCTTGCCTAGAAGCCAGGGAAGAAACATCCAAGCACTGAGCTCAGCGTTAGAGCTCCCTGAGCTCAGCCAGCTCTGCCACCCTGTGCCCACAGCCTGCCCTGAGCTGGGCTGCTGCCCACCCCCTCTGCACCTTTGCTTTTGTCTTCCCAGAGCTCAGCTCCTGTTGCTGCTGTCTCCAGCGAGGCTTAGAAAGACAGGAGTCATCCTCAGCCCAGACCAGAAGCAAGGAAAAAAAACAACCCATCCCTGCAGACACCTTTGTGCATTATCCCTGCCAAGTTCCCCAGATTTGTGTTTCCTTGCACAGACATCCCAACATCTGGGAGATGTCCTGGGCAGATCCCATGGCTTGTGTAAAAAGCCTCCCTGGAAGTGTGTGACTGTCTGGTTTATGAGCTGAAAATTTGTAAAGATCAAGAAAGAAAAACATCTGCTCTTCCTTGCAGACAAAAATGTTACAAGTTCAGACGTAAGGGTATGACATTTTGTTTTGCTCTTAAGGCTTTTATTTGTTTGTCTTTGAAAAAAACACTTATTTTTGAAATGAAGCCCTTTTATAACATGAAACATGGAAACAATCTTGAAAGGAATTGAGAGGAAATTACTGCCTGTGGGAATGTGTCTTTATTTGTATCAAAATTACATTAATAGAATTCAGTCCAACCCTTCAACTGATTTTATCCAACTACTGAATTTCATTCCTTGGAGGATTTGGCAGAAATTAAGGTATTTTCACCCAAATCATGTCTATTTCCTCTGATTAAGGACAGTCACCAACCTTATCCTAAAATCTAACCTTTCAAAGGCACGATGCTTGAGGGGTTGTGTCAAGAGCTGCCACTTGAGTACTTGGTGTCCTCCAACCCCTGCTCGCTGACCTCTGCTCACCACTGGCATCATCTCTTTATTTGGGAGGTTTTACAGCAACCTGCGCTTGGCTTCTGCCCTTTCCAGCATGCAGGCACCAGTTTGGGAGTTTGTTTTAGTAGGGAGATGAGGCAATCCCCCAGCACAGCTCAGGGTGGTGGAACACAGCCAGGCAGCTGAACTGCAGTTTACCTGGTGCTGCCTGGAGCGTGGAAAGTGAAAGCCAGCCCTCTCTGTTCATTCAGCTGCCTTTCTATGTACTATCAGAACAGAAAAGCTGATTGAGGGTTGGGTAGAAGAAAAATTAAGATTTCAGTCAGTTTTGCAGCCACAGTGAAGTTTTCTGCCCAGCCCAGAAGCTGATGAGCTGGCATTTCCAGCTGGGAGCTGTTGCCTTCATTTAATTCTCAACCTTCTTCGGAAGCCCTTCCCATCAGTGTCCCCAGGCAAAAGAACTGAAACTTCTTCCCTGCCTCTTTTGGTGAAGGGCGATGTCATTTATGGGCTCAGCAATGGGACAGGCTGCTGACAGATCCCACTGCCCACACAGCACCTGGCAGGGTGATCTCATGTGCTGCAGGGAGCTCCTGAGCCGAGGAGGAGCAGGCAGGGAGGTGCAGCAGGAGGGAGGGGTATTTTTGTGTTTGCAGGAATTCTGACCTCGGGGCATCCCGGGGAATTGCTGTGAGAAAGGTCTTGTGGTGGCAGGGCTGTGACGTTCCCTCTCTCCTGCTGTGCAGCAATCCCTTGGGAGCTCCCACCTCCACATCCACACAGTTTACAAAGATCCAGATGTTCCCCCACGCATCTGAGCTCCCACTTCCCGTGTGTGCATCCCCTGCCAGCACATCAGGAGACATCCAGACCTCAGAAACAGAGGGATATCCCAGGCATCTTTTCCTCCCAAGGCTGCCCAAGCTCACTGCCATGCACTGTAGTTAGAAGTTTCTCTGTTGAGCCTGAAACTCCCTGGGCAGCTAATTTTGTCACCCTGACACGACTCAGTGTGCAAACTTGTCACTGTCATATTTTCTGGAAAAATCTCTTTGCCAGGATTTCTCTCCTGGGAAGCTGAGAAGCCTCAGAGAAAAATGTAAACAATGATGATCTGATCTTCTCCTGTGTTTTGCTGCTTTGGAATGTGGTAGGTGGTTGTTTCATTGGTTGCATGTGAATTGTTTTTACTTGTGGCCAATTACGGGCCAGTTGTGTCGGACTCTGGAAGAGAGAGTCATGAGTTTTACCTTATTATTGTTCTAGCTTTCTGTCTCTATCCTTTCTCTATTCTTTAGTATAGTGTAGTATAGCATTCTATAATATAATACAATATAATACTAAATTAGCCTTCTAAGAACACGGAGTCAGATTCATTCCTTTCTCCTCCATCCGGGAACCCCGAAAAGACCACAAGTGCTCTCAGCAATGCCGGGTTCTTGTCACCCTGCCCGAGTTCTGTGGCAATGTGGATGGAGATGGAAAATAACCTAAACCTTTATTCCCAGGGAAAACTGAAAAATCAGGCAAAGACTGAATTCTGCTAGTGATGTTGGCCTGCTTTTCTATGGGGAAGAAATCCCACGTGAAAGACAAGCAAGAGGCATCGTTCAGCCTCGTACCCACAGTGGGGCCTCTCCCACTGCTCCATGGCAGCCACCTCAGCTCCTGCTGAGCTTGTGTCACCCTGCAAAGGGCTGGGGCAGGCAGAATGAGCCAGAGGGACCCCAGCTCCTTACAAGGCTGTGATGGGTGGCTCATCTTTCATGGATTTTGCTTTAGGGCCTGTTTTGGGTAAGCACCACAACCAGGTCCAGGAGCAGAGACCAGAGTGTGGCATTCACATTTTCTGAAAAAAATCCCTTTCCCCAGGATTTTTCTCCTGGGAAGCTGAGAAACCTCAGAGAAAAGGAAAACAATTCTTATCTCATTAGCTTCTCCTGTGTTGTGCTCATGTGAAATGTGTTTGGAGATTGTTTACCCACAGGTGATTGTTTCATTGGATTCTGCTGTGAGTTGTTTTCACTCTTGGGTCAATCAGGGCCAGGCTGTGTCAGGACTCTGGGGAGAGCCACGAGTTTTCATTATTATCTTTTTAGCATTCAGTAAGTATCCTTTCTGTATTCTTTAGTATAGTATAGCATTCTCTAATATAATATAGTATCATAAAATAATAAATTAGCCTTCTGAGCACATGGAGTGAGATGATTCATTCCTCCCTGCCGCAGGGATCCCTGCAAATACAACACCAGAGCTCCACTCCTGACCTGTCCTTTCTCCCAGCCCTCAGCTTAGGGGGCAGGGCTGTAGGCTGTGTGTCTGAAGTCATGGTTCTGCTGGCTGCTCTCTGGGCTCAGTGGTGGATGGGGACCAGCCCTGACCCCTGTCCTGCCCACTGCCTTTTTGTGTCACCTCCTGCTGCATTCACCCCTGGGCTGTGACCGCAGCAGCAGCCAGAAAAGCTCTCCATCCATCCTCAGCAGTGCCACAGAGATTCCTGCACCCCCACAGTGGCCAGTCTGGTATTTCAAGCTGTGCAAAGCCACGGCAGCCATTCATTTCAGACAAAACTGTGAGTCCCGGCCTGAGGTTCATTCTCCCACCACGCTGCTGAATTCATGCCCTGCTGTTTGCTGAAGCTGGTCTCACAGGAGCTGGGAGGAAAACGTGGCACACCTGGCATATCTGCGCCTGTGTGAAGGCTGTGCAAGCATTGCAGAACAGACTCAGAAATAGCTAAACTGAGATGGGCAATCCTCAGATATTTGTGACACAACACCCGTAACCGCAGCCCCTGCTCACTCTGTCTGAATTTGTTGTTACAGTTTCCTGGGTTTGGAGAAAGTGCAAGTGTAAAAGTGTTGCAAGAACGAGACCAAATGTACTTTCATTTGAAGTATTTTAGCATACTCATGCTTTTGATGATCGTGGTCAGGAGGACAAGGAGAAAAACAAAGTTTCAGACCTCGAGGTCTGACTCACTGCGCTCAGTTTGGGACAGAGGGTGCGAAATGGGACAAAGAAGAAAAACCAAGTTGCTCTCACATGCCCTTGGGGCCACGGTGACCAGATAGTGCTGGCTCTGAGGGTAGAACTGGTGTAGACAAAGCCACTCCTTCAGAGCTGTGCTCCAGATGTACAAGGCAGGAAAATGATTCCCTCAGGGTGGGGTTACAGTACAGCCTCAGGCCCGAGGAAAGTGCGCACAAGAAGTGAGACACCTAATAGGCATCAGTGCTGAACAAAACACCTTAATTAACGTGCTGGTGGCCCTCAACAGATAAGGTCATTTTTCATTACTTGAGAGGACTTCCCTTATGACTATATTCTCTGACTAAGCTAGCTTGATTTTCAATCACAACAATTCTTCTTTGAAACAACGTGAGCTTACGTGCATTTGGTGTGGTGTGCTGTGTTACAGACTCCCAATGCTGGATGAATTAGCCCTTTGCCCTGGGGAGCTTGTGAAAAACGCCAAACACTTGTTTTAAATTTTAAAAGTTTAATAGGAATAAAATGGTTATAAAAACAGTAATAGAAATTAGAGCAATAAGAATTTGGACAATCACAGGACAAAAAAGGACAATAAAAGCAAAGAATTATGAACGTTGGGATGCTTTCCTCTTGAAAGCATGGCTCACTAACAAAGGATTAACCCTTAAAAGCAATAGCCGGTTGCAGATTCATATATCTCATACATGAGTCAAAAATTCATTTCAAACCAAGGGTGTTTTCTGGTTATTGTCATCTTCCTCCCTCATCTTGTAAATCACAGTCCCCACCAAGTTTGGTCCTTCCCAATAAGGAGGCAATAATTCTTCTCTTGGAGATTTTGGTGTCTTGTTACTGTTATCTCTGCGCAAAGAATTCCTTGAGCAAGTTAGAAAAAGTGCCTTACAACACATAATTTCTTTTTTAATATTATCTTATAGACTAAAACTATATTTAACACACTGCTGAAAAGGATTAATACACTATAACTTTCTAGCATAACACATATAATATTCATTTTAATATTTGCAAAAAGCCAATCATATAATAAGCATTTTCCACAGCCTGTCAAGCCAAGAGCTGTCCCAGCCTGTGTGTGCTTCCAGGGCTAATTCCAGTGCTCCTCATTGACATGGTCTGTGAGTGAGGACCCCAAACACACGGTCCTGGGGAGTTTGTGTGCAGGAGCTGCTCCCAGCTCACCTGCAGGTCGAGAGCTTGCACCCAACACATGTGGAGGAGCCTCTGTCTCTCAGCAAAGCCATCTTCACAATCTGCTTGGAAAACCCCTCAGAGCTCTCCCTGCTCACCCTTTTCCTCTCACCCTTTGGTGATTTTGCCTCTCTCTGCTTTTTTGATCAGCTGTATGTACAACGTGAAGCATGGCAGGTGTTAATTATGCAGCACCAGCTGTTTCCACTCAGTTTGGGTTTTGGTCACCATTCAGCCTCTTCTCTGGTCTAACGCTGCCTTCTTTACTCAACTTTGTTGTGCTGACCTCAAATCTTGGGGTGTGAATGGTGTGGCTGGTATTCAGCTCAGACCAACACCTCCTGCTGCACAGTTCCTGCAGACAGCTAGAGTTCTCTGGTCCAAAATGTGAATAAATGCCTCTGGGAATCTGCAGGGTCAGTGGAGGGTTCTGTCCCTCCCTCTGTTCCTTTGCGGGTATTTTTGCAAACCCAGGCACAGGAGAAAGGTGTGTGTGACTGTACCCACAGCAAGGAGGAATCCTGGCTTTTCTGGAATGGGGCAGGTGAGGTTTCTGGTTGCATCTGTGACAGTGCAAACATCAGGATTTGGCACATGGGCCAGGAAGAACTGGCTCGGGAAGGCAGCACCTAGCCCTGCTTCTAGAAAGAGCATTTCTGGGAAAAGGATCAAGCATAACACAAGTTATTGAAACTGTGAAAAACGCCAATCACTTGTTTTTCAAATTTTAAAAGTTTAATAGTAATGGTTATAAAAATAGTAATATAATTAGAATAATAAAATTTGAACAATTGAGATTAGGACACTATGAGACAATAAAAACAAAGAGATACGGATGTCCGTGTGCCTCTTTCTGGGCAACACAAGACCAAAAAAGGACACCCGTTAACAGAGGATTAACCCTTAAAAACAATTGCCTGTTGCATAGTCATACATCTCATACAGGATGCATAAATTCCATTCAAACACAGGATTCTGTCTGGTCACTGTCAACTTCTTCCTCTTAATCCTCATGCCATCTTCCAGTCTGAGGGAGGTGGGAAGAAGTTAGTTTTCTGCTGCTAAGGGAGCAAGAAAGTCCCTTTCTCTGAAAAATTTAGGTGTCCTGTGGCTGCTATATGATGCGAAACCTTTCTTTAAAAAGTATCTTACATTTTAACATTATGTTGTAACCTAAAACTATATTTAACACCCTACTTAAGAAAATTAATACAGCATAATTTTCTAACATAACAATTACAATATTTATTTTAATTCTTGCGAAAAGCCAATAATAAAATACACATTTTTCAAAAAACTGACTGGAAAGGCAGTGAGATTTTTCTCCTGCGAGCTGGAGCAAACCTTTTCTTGTAAGGTGTGGATGCTGCTTGGGGCTGTGGATAATCTGAGTCTTTTCAGAGTGGGTAAGCAGCTACCAGAATTAGTTCTTCACATTTTCCAGGGTGGAACACATGGAACAATAGAATTGTTTAGGCTGGAAAAGGCTTTCATACTGTCAAATTCAGCTGTTATCCCAGGACATAGGAGCTATTAAAGAAGTTTCTTGCTGGGAGGTGTGTCAGTGTCTCCAGGTCCTATGGGAAGTGACAAAGGGAGAAGCAGATCAACCAATGATTCAAAATGCTGCACATAAACCCTAAAAAAATCTGAAACCAAGTCTCATCTGTCTGTCCTCATTGGGTGTATGCATTCTACTCACTTTTTGTGCTGGTGACAGTAAGCCAGACTAGCAGCAATGGAAAGCTTAAATCAAGATGAGAAAAAGGAAAGTGAGTCCTTTTAACCCCATGAGATAACAGGGGTGATGTCTTGTCTCAGGCATGTACTTGGTGATGAAATCATGGGGCTGCTGTTTCCTTTATGAATCAGATCCCACACTGGATTAAATGTTTGTCCTTGCAGTATGATCACTACCACCTTTTCTATATAAAGAAATGCAACAGGTCTCTGGATTGCCAGGAAATAGGTGTGAATTTTTCCTCAAAGCGAACAATGGAAGCAATTATTATGAAAGTACATCTGTGCCCACATCAAGTTTTGTCCTGCCCCAAATTTGTCCTGTGCCTAGGCTGGCCACCAAAGAACAGCATGGACTACCAGCCCCTGTGAAATGCAGAGGCAGCCAGGAATGGGAGTGCTCCTGTGCTTGTGAGCAGCTGGGGCTCCTAACCCCCTTGGGGCACCAGGTGTGCAAGGGTACAGAGAAAAGGTAATTGAGCAAGAGGAGGAAAAAGGTAATTGAGCAAGAGGAGGAAGTGGCTCTTTGAGGAGGCAGTGGCTGTGTTTAGGTGTTGGCAGAGGTTTGGCTCACTCCAGGTGTGCAAGGGTACAGAGAAAAGGTAATTGAGCAAGAGGAGGAAGAGGCTCTTTGAGGAGGCAGTGGCTGTGTTTAGGTGTTTGCAGAGGTTTGGCTCACTGAGAGTGAGCTTACAGGAGAAACACTCCTTTAGTCCTGCCTTCGGACTGTCCTGCATTCAGTCCATGGACCCCTACCAGCTTCACATCTCTCCTGAGCTCTCCTTCCCTGTGCTTGCCTGGGCTCTGTGCCTAGTGTCCTTGCTCCCCTGGGACAGGTCAGCCAGCCCCACTGTCCTCTCCTGGCCTGCCCTGGGGGTTTTCTCATCCTCAGGCTCCTCCTTGCTGGTGCAGGGGGCACGGGGAGCCTCTCCCAGCCCAGCATGTGGGGTGTGCTCTTCCCTGGGATGCTGAAGGTGGCCTTGCTGGCATCTCCATGGGGAGATGTGCTCAGCCTCCACTCTGCTTGCTCAGCTCTCTAGCCCTTAACAGCTTCACTCATCTGCTTGGAGAAGGGAGCCTTCAGCAGCCTTCCTCATTGTGAAAAATGCCAATCACTTGTTTTTCAAATTTTAAAAGTTTAATAGTAATAAAGTGGTTATAAAAATAGTAATATAATTAGAATAATAAAATTTGAACATTTGAGATTAGGACAATATGAGACAATAAAAACAAAGAGATACAGACTTCGGGGTACCTTTTTCTGGGCAACACAAGACCAAAAAATGACGCCCGTTAACAGAGGACTAACCCTTAAAAACAATCACCTGTTGCATATTCATACACCTCATACATGATGCATAAATTCCATTCAAACACAGGATTCTGTCTGGTCACTGTCAACTTCTTCCTCTTAATCCTCATGCTGTCTTCCAGACTGAGAGAGGTGGGAAGAAGTTAGTTTTTCTGCTGATAAGGAAGCAATAAATTCCCTTTCTCTGAAAGATGTAGGTGTCCTGTGGCTTCTATCTGGTGAGTCCTTTTTTAAACAAATATATTGCATAGCATAGTTTCTATTTTAACATTATGTTGTAACCTAAAACTATATTTAAGAAAATTAATACAGCATAACTTTCTAACATAACACTTACAATATTCGTTTTAATTCTTGCGAAAAGCCAATCATAAAATACACATTTTTCACACATCCTCTTAGAAAACGGAGCCCTCAGCTGCCTTCCTCATCCACCTGGAGAATGAGCAAACAACCTCCCGATCCTCCCTGGGCTCAGGGCACAGAAGGCTGCAGACAAATCCTTCTACTCTCGCCACTGCTCTTGTCTGGCCTGGCACCAACTCCTTCCAGTCCCCAGTGAGCGTGTTGCTCAATTTGCTTATTTTGATTATTGCCCCATAGCTGGAAGCAAGCATCCTGGGGCTGGTCTGGATCCCTTGGAAAACAGGAACCAACTGCCAGCTCCAAACCAGCTCTGAAGTCAGAGATGTTGCTCAGAAAAGTTTAATAAGTCAAACCTTCCCAGCCAGTTACTGCAGGAGGCTGCTCGAGTCTCTGTCACGCTCTCCCATTTGGATTGTTGAATAAGAAACACAATTCCTGTGCTCTCTGCTGTCTGAGCGGGACAGTGCTGGCTCTACAGCAGCCAGCTGCACTTTGCCAAGCACACTTTGGCTTTCTCTGCTCTCCAGTGAAGCTGACAGGCAGCAGCTGTGACTCACGCTGGCTGGTTAAATGTAAATGGTGTCCGAAAAACCACAGCTCATCAGCCATTGTTACTGATAACCGTATGTTGTAGAAAATGAGGTCATTTTCACATGGTGTGAATGGACTGTACATCATTTCTGGCATAAGGACAGGCAGCCTCCATCCCGTTCTGCTCCTCTCCCAGGGCTGGCCGTGGCTCGCACATCAGCTTTGTCACCCTTGTGAGCCAGGGGAGATGGGAAGGGAGAGGGAGAAGAGGAGAAGTAGAAAGTGGAGTGAAAAACGCCAATCACTTGTTTTTAAAAAATTTTAAGTTTAATAGTAATAAAATGGTTATAAAAATAGTAATAAAATTAGAGTAATAAAAATTTGGACAATTAGGATTAGGACAATAGAGGGCAATAAAAACAAAGAGTTAGGGACAGTCTGGGTACCTCTTTCTAAGCAAAATAAGCCCGAAAAAGGACCCACATTATCAGAGGATTAACTCTTAAAAGCAACAGTTGCATATTCATACATCTCATACATGATGCATAAATTCCATTCAAACAAAGGATTCTGTCTGGTCAGTGTCACCTTCTTCCTCTTAATCCTGACGGCATCTTCATGGCTGAATGAGGCGGGAAGAAGTTAAGGGAGCAATAAATTCTTTTCCTCTGAAAGACTTAGGTGTCCTGTGGCTGTTATCTTGGTGTGAGTACCTCATTCCTTTCTTTAAAAAAAAGTACCTTACACAGCATAGTTTCTATTTTAACATTATGTTACAACCTAAAACTATATTTAACACACTACTTAAGAAAATTAATACAGCATAACTTTCTAATATACCACATATAATATTCGTTTTAATATTTGTGAAAAGCCAATCATAAAATGTGCATTTTTCACAAATGCATATTATATGATTGGCTTTTTGCAAATATTAAAATGATTATATGTGTTATGTTAGAAAGTTATACTGTATTAATCCTTTTCAGCAGTGTGTTAAATATAGTTTTAGACTATAATATTAGAATAATAACATAATATTAAAATAGAAACTTCCTGCAAGGTCTCTACAACCCCAGCAACATAAATGGATGTTTCTCATATCAAAGAGACCTTTAACCTGGTGGAAGAAAGGGGTCTTTGGATACAAACAAAAACTGAAGGCATGGAAACTTATGGAAACTTACTGGTGAGGACAGTCAGTCCATCAAGCAATCAATGTCAGAAGCTGAATCATTTCAGCCTGTATTTCAAGGTAAGTGCAGGTGTATGTACAGATGTAGGTCAGTGCAGTTCAGCCTGGAAGTGCACTGGGATCAGTGAGAGAAAAGCCCTCTTTGCTCTAAACAAGAAAGGGTGCAGCCTTCCAAAGAACAAATCCATTTGTGCTCTCCAGGCTTCATCTTTCTCACTGTCCTGTGCAGCCCTGCACACACCACTGGCACAGCCTGCACTGTGTTAGCAGATGTTGGGAAGCACCAGCCCTGCACACCCTCATGGAGAGCTGCAACAAAAGCTGAACTGTAAAAAAAAGGAAGTATGTGAAAATGCAATATACTTTCCATAGCACTGGAAATGTCTGCTCAAATGTATCATTCAGCAGTCACTTCCAACCTCCTTCTCCCCCAGACCCCACCTCCAAAGGACACTACAAGCCCAAATGTTGCAAAGGAAAAATTTATTATTTTTTAGGAAGAGAAACACATTCTCACTTCTGCTGGGGAGTGTGACAATCCCCAGCCTCGGGGCAGGTGCAGCTGCCTTCAGTCCCCGTGGTGCTGAGCGTGGCCAGGGTTAAAAGCCCAAAATATCCCTAATGATGAGCATCCTGTGGGTGCAAGCCAGCCACAGCTGAGGGGAGAAAAGGCACTTTACTGCTTCCTGGCACTACCTGAGTTGGCTGCTGCAGCCAGTTTCCCCTGGGGCTCTGGTCCGGCCCAGGTAGGCAGGCTCCTTAGCCTAAAGCCCAGGAAAGCTCTCCAAGGCCTGGAGGATGTCCTTGGTTGCCTGTAGCACCTGGGTCTGCTGGAGTGCTCAGCCATGAGTGCATCAGCCCAGGTCTGGGTGCCCACAAAGCAGGACCAGCCTGGAGCATTGGGAGCATTTTCAAAGAGGAGTTCGGTGCTGACCACCTGGTCTGGACCCTTCCCAGTGTTTCTCAGCAATCTGATGTAACATTCTTATGCCTATCATTTAAATACATAAATACTTCTAACAGAAGGCTTCGGATTGTGCAGCCAGCAGCAACATGCTGAAATGTTGATGGAGTTCCTTGGGAGACACGAAGTCAAAAATACACATGGTTAAAATCTGCCTTGCTGCAAGCAAAAACCGCCCAGCTGCTGGCTGTGCTGGGGTCAGGGGCTGCCTGCTCCAGCAGCCCTGGGCTGGATGGGCAGGGATGAGCAGCCCAGGGTCACTGAGCCCAGCAGTGGAGGCCATGCCTGGGAATCTGCTGCACACCTGTGGGACAAAGCCAAGGGCAGTCATGGGAGCCATCCTCCCTGGAGAAAGGCTGCACAGACCTGCAGCTGCCCCTTGGTCCGTTAGAGAGTTCACCACGTGCCTGGGAATCTCTGCTGCACCCCTGTGGGACAAAGCCAAGGGCAGTCATGGGAGCCATCCTCCCTGGAGAAAGGCTGCACAGACCTGCAGCTGCCCCTTGGTCCGTTAGAGAGTTCACCACATCCACAAGTCTTCACTTTTGCCCAGCTTTTTGTGCCTGGATCGCTTTTGGGTCAAGCCAGTGTGTGTGCTTGAAGGAGGTTTTCCTCTGAGGCCTCACATCTCAAGATGTGAATGTCCCAGCAGATGCTCCTTGGGCTCGGGCTTCAGTAGTCTGCAGACAGCTGGAAGAGCCAGAGGGGCTCTGCTCTCAAAGGCTGCTCCCCAAAACTCCACAGTCAGTGCTCCTGCTGCCCAGTGCACTCCTGCGAGCTCATTTCCACACTCCACCTTCTCTCACAGCCCTTCCTCTCAGACAGCCTTTCTGGCTCAATCCAAAGGCATTCCCTGCTGCCTTTTCCCTGTTTTCCATCTTGGCAGGCAGATTCGTGCTCCTCCTGCTCCAAATGGCTTCAGGACACTTGAGGTTTCTTCCTGACTCACCAGAGAGAAAACACAACACATTCCTACTATATACAGATACTGTCAAGTAAATAGAGAAACCTGGGGTTTCTCTGCATATGAGCTAAGCTTGGGTGACTTTCTTTGGCTTTCATTTCTGTTCATCTCAAGAGCTCCACGCATCCCTTTCCCCAGTGTTGGAAAGATCCATCCTGGGTAGCAAATCAGCTGCATAGAGCTCCAAAGAGGCGAATCCTGAGTGCACTGTATAAAACCTGTGGTTCCTCTGCACTCCCACTGAGCCCTCCACAGCCCCAGAGAGGGCTCTAGAGCAGTCTGCCTGTGCAAGTCCAAAACCTACAGCTGGTGGGGAAGCTGTGCTGTCCGTGCTGCCCTTCCTGCTCCAGCCCCTGCAGCTAGTACTTGTTCTCAGCCACGAGCACCAGGCTGAGGGACAGGTCTGCGATGATGGCGTTGGCGCTGGTCCACAGCGTGACGCTGTCCTGCTCAAACAGGTAGAGCACGGAGGTGAAGTTCACTCTGCTGCTGTTGCTGTGGACAATCTGCTCCCACAGGACGCTGCTGGTGCCCTGCAGCGTCAGATTCAGGCAGTCCCCCTCCTCCTCCAGGTCGATGGAGCTGTTGAGGGACACGAGGTACAGGCCATCATAGGGGACCAGGATGGAGCCGTTCCGGATCCGGATGGACCCGGATTCCGCACTGAGGTTCATGGCTGCTCCTCTGCTGCTCCTGCCTGCAATGGAAGGAGGCAAAGATGATCCCCTGGTGACAAGTGTCTTCTAGGAAATGCGTTGGTTTACACCACCTGACACCAGGGGAGATTGAAAAGCATGAAAAAAGGGAAGAGTAAACTAGAGAATTGGGCAGAGCAATGTGAGGAATAGATTTGTAGAGAATTCTCAAAGCCTAACAAGAGACTCACATAGTATACATCTGTACACAAACTCTGAAATAAAAAATACTAACTTGGAAATACCATAGAATAAGACAAACATTGTTGAGAAAGAAATAGAACTAGAAACAAGTTTCAAAAGATAGCCTTACAAGTAAGACTAAATACTTTAAAGAAATAAAACTGTGAAAAATACATTGTAGTAAAACCCACAAAGAGTAATTTTAGATTATTAACTTTAAAACATTTACAACATAGTGTAAAAAAAGCTAATAAACCAAGAAACATTTATAATATATTGTAATTAAGAAATAATTAACTTCTAATTATAATGACGTAAATTATAGCATCTACATTGTCTCACGCTTCACATAAGACTGAAAATAAAAGTTTTTTAAACCCCTCTCAGTTACCCCATCTCTAAGTAAAAAAAAAAGCTGAATCCAACAGACCAGAGCTAGACTATTATCTACCCTAGCCAGACATCATCTACCATGTAAATTTACAGATTACCACTCTCGACTAAGCTGTGCCTTTTGGCACATGGTTTATGTGGATGGCTCCTCCAAATTTTTATTTATGCACAATTTACTTACTCTGTGTCTTCGAATACAGAAAAATACAGCAAGTAAGGCATCACTGTGAGTTTAGAAAGAACAGGTTCATTAAAAGAACAGGAAAATTAAGACAATAAATAAGATGAGGAAAAAGCATCCAGAGCTGGAAGATAAAAAGTGCTTCCTGTGGAAATGCTGGTAACATAAGCCCTTGTCTTAGGGTTTGGTTGTGGGTTTTTGGTTTTGTTTGGTTTGTTTTTTTTTTCCCCAGAAGACAAGATGAAAGAGCAGCAAAGAAACAAAAGCAGAAGGAACTAATTAATACAGAGCAGCAAAAGGAGAAATTAAACAGGAACTTGGCAAGAAAGGTTTTCCGGGGAATGAAGAGCAACAGTTCCCAGGCTGTGCTGACCATGTTTTTGTGCTGGGTTCCCAGCAGAGCAGCTGAAACCCCTGGCACCAGGGCACCCAGGAGGTCTCCAGGCAGGGAGCACAGCCCCTCTGGGCTGGGGCCAAATTTCTCAAGTTTTTCCTCTAAAGGACATGAGTTTCTATTAGGTTGGGCTCCCTGCTGCCTCACGCTTTTACCTGAAAGTAAAACCGTCAATAATATTTTCAGTATTATTTAAAAAGCTTTACTGATTGGTTGTATCTTTGAGGTGTGACATCAGACAAACCTCCAGTGCAGCTGGCATGCAGAGTAGCACATCTGATACGGTGTGTGCTCTCACCCACTCCTGAGGAAATCATTTACATTTTTCATAGATCAGGAAACCATTGACTTGTTTCAGAAAAACCCAAGAGCGTGCATTTAGCAAACTCTCAAAAATGCCTTTCTTGCTCATTCACAGAGTGAAAGGGTGTTTCAGGAGATAGGTGAGGCATGCAGGGATCCACGCAGATTTTCAGGTTTTTTGTTCTGCTCTGGGAAGCCCCAGCTGTTTGATTTTGCCCCCTTGCAGCACCGAGGCAGGCTGGGCCCCTGACAGCTCTCCTGGCACTGTCCTCCAGCAGAAGAAACAGCCATCCCTGTGGCACCGAGCACATGGGAGCCATTTGGGTATTTCAGGGGCCACGGAGCCCCTGGGGACTGTGGGGAGCCCTCCCAGTGTGCCAGGGGGATGTGGCAGGGTGGTGGCTGCTGCACTGGGGGGTCCCCCCGGGTCCCCCACCCAACACCCACCTGAGTAGCGGATGTAGGTCCACAGCACTTTGTCACTCTGGGGCTGCAAAACAAAGCAGATAAATCCTTGGTAAGGCTCGGGGCTGGCACCTCCCTGCTGCTGCTGCTGCCCTTTCATTTCCCTGCCAGGACCCTGCACTCCCTGCAGGGGCACAGCAGCTGCAGCCCCGAGGGCACGGCGGCAGCCTGGGCACCACAGCTGCTGCCAGCCAGCTCCGACCTGGGCTCGGGGCTGTTCCATTATTACAGAACATTGTTTCATTATTAGAGAATATTATTTCATTATTGCAGAATATCATTTCATTATAACAGAATATTATTCCATTGTTATAGAATACTATTTAATTATTAGAGAATATTATTTCATTATTATAGAATATTTCATTATTACAGAATATATTTCATTATTAGAAAATATTATTTCATTATAACAAAATAATATTCCATTCTTATAGTATATTATTTCATATTACAGAATATTATTTTATTAATATAGAATATTATTCCATTATGAAAGAATATTATTTCATTATTAGAAAATATTATTTCATTATAACAGAATATTATTCCATTCTTAAATATATTATTTCATTATTACAGAATATTATTTTATTAATATAGAATATTATTCCATTATGACAGAATATTGTTTCATTATTCTATAATATTTCATTATTAGAGACTATTATTTCATTATTATATAATATTATTTCATTATTAGATAATATTACTCCATTGTTATAGAATATTATTTCATTATTACAGAATGTTATTTCATTATTATAGATCGTTATTTCATTATTACAGAATATTATTTCCTTATTAGAAAATATTATTTCATTATAACAGAATATTATTCCATTCTTATAGTATATTATTTCATTATTACAGAATATTATTTTATTAATATAGAATATGATTCAATTATGACAGAATATTGTTTCATTATTCTATAATATTTCATTATTAGAGACTATTATTTCATTATTATATAATATTATTTCATTATTAGAGAATATTACTCCATTGTTATAGAATGTTATTTCATTATTACAGAATGTTATTTCATTATTATAGAATGTTATTTCAGCCTGGCTCCCAGCCAGTGCAACTTCCAACCCAGAGCTGAGCCCCCCAAAGCACTCCGGGCAGGGTTGGTTTTGTTTGGAAAACCACACTGGTGTGAGCATTGAGGCAGAGCAAGCAACAAGGAAAACATAAAGATATTTCGCTACCTATCCTAAAATATCCTAATCCCCCAAAAAACACTATTTTTAACCTTCATCCATAAAAAAACTTCCAAACCTTTCAAATAAATTAAAATCAAATATATAAAATAAGCAATATTATGACTTATCACAAATTTTTAAATTAAGTTTTTAATATAAAAATAAATAAAAACAAAATAATGAAATTTAAACATTATCTAATTTCTTTATTCTTCATCTACGCCATTTTCTACAATATTAAAACCACAAAATAATTAATTTAAAAAAACACAATACAAATATTGCATACATCCAGATTAATTAATAATAGAAAAGAAATTATAAAACACATTCTAAAAATTAAATAAACAAAATAGCTTTATAAAACCTTAAATCTATATATCTTATCACTTTTAATACCTTCTCTTGATACACTAAATCTAAAATATAAACAACGTATAAAACTTCTAATTAAAAAAAAAATCCCATCCATCTCTCATTCCTAGCACAAAACTTCTTAAAAATCTCGCCATCAAAAAAACCCACCAAAAGGGGCTACAAGAGAGCTGGAGGGAGAGTTTGGCAAGGGCTTGGAGTGATGAGGGATGGGGAATGGTTTTAAAATGACAGAGGGCAGGTTTAGGTTAGGTATTAGGAGGAAATTCTTCCTAATTTTGGTGGTGAGGCCCTGGCACAGGGTGCCCAGAGGAGCTGCAGATGCTCCATCCCTGGAAGTGCCCAAGGCCAGCTTGGAGGGACTTGGAGCAGCCTGGGACAGTGGCAGGTGTCCCTCTCCGCTTGTGGCAGAGGGGTTGGAAAGAGATTCTCTTCAAGGTCCCTTCCAGCCTAAACCATTCCGCGACTCTGTGATCTGTATTTCATGAATGTAACAGAGAAAGTGAATGCAAATATAGAAGTGTGTGTCTTACTGCTCAGATATGCAAAACACCGAGCTTCTGCGTCGGATTTTTAAATCTGAACTCGGCATCTCAAACTCATCTCTCATCATAACCACAGGAGACCCAAATCTGCAGTCTCTACTCAACCACAAATCTTGAGCCTTTTCCTCATTAAAGAGTGAATCTTGGGCTCTGTGCCCTGTGTTCCTCTCCTTACGTGTGCCAAAGGCTCCCTGAGGGAGAAGGGTGAGATGGGCATGGGCTCGGTGTCACAGGAGAAGGTGTGAGAGGGCATTGGGCTGGTTCTATGGATTTGGGCTCAGTGTCACAGGACAAGGTGTGAGAGGGCATTGAGCTGGTTCCATGGATTTGGGCTCAGTGTCACAGGAGAAGATGTGAGAGGGGATTGGGCTGGTTCCATGGATTTGGGCTCAGTGTCACAGGACAAGGTGTGAGATGGCATTGGGCTGGTTCCATGATTTGGGCTCAGTGTCACAGGACAAGGTGTGAGAGGGCATTGGGCTGGTTCCGTGGATTTGGGCTCAGTGTCACAGGACAAGGTGTGAGAGGGCATTGAGCTGGTTCCAGGGATTTGGGCTCAGTGTCACAGGAGATGTGAGAGGGCATTGGGCTGGTTCCGTGGATTTGGGCTCAGTGTCACAGGGGCACAGGGAACGCTCGGGGTGTGAGCACAGGCTGCCTGCAGGTTCGGGAAAAGGCCGGGGAGGGCTGCGGGAGCTGGGAGCGCTCTGTGCGGGGCTGAGGTGGGAGCTGGAGCTGGAAAAGGTCCGCTCTGGCACCCTCTAGTGCTGCCACGGCTGATGCTCCGCGCCTCAGGGACCGCGGGCAAGCACAAGCCTTAATGGCCCGTGGTCAGGTGGAACCTTGGCATCACCGTCCCTGTCCATCGCCTCAGCTCGAATCGCATGCCTGATCTTATTCCTGAGTGCACAAGCATTTCTCTCCTGGCTCACACAGCCGGGGTTTCCAGGCAGTTTCTCAAAAAGACAAGAGCACTTAGCACGTGTCTGGGGTCAAACAAAGTCTGCCACAGTCTGTGTGATCTGCCACTGATGGACAGAGTGTCCAGCACTGACAGCCCGGGTGACAGAATGGTTGCACTCATATCAACCCCATGGTCACTAAAGCAAATTGCCTGTTTTGTGTCCCTCTTGCAGTTATTGTGTGAGCTCAGAGCACTGTGCAGGTGCCTACTGGTAAATCCTGCTGGGGACACGATGCACTGGTGGCACTGGAAGGACTCTGGGGGCTTGTAGAAAAGTCAGAGACCTCTCTTTCTCTGCTCTGCCTTCACAGGGCACGTGGGAAATGTGCCAAGAGGGCTGAGGACACAGAGGTGCTCCTTCCTGACAGCCTCAGGTTTCCCCGTGCCATTTACACACAGACCCTTCCTGCCTGCCCTGGATCCCTGAGCAGGGGACTCCTCCTGCGGGGACACTGCCCGGGCCGTGCCACTGGCGCCAGTTTCGGGAACAAGTTTGGACTGCACAAAGCACAAACCTCATGGGGCTGACTGAGGGCACCTCACACGTGGAGGTGTCCCACAGGTGGCAGGTGACAGTCCTCTGGAAGGGGGGTGTCCCTCTCCTCACCAGGACCAGGGATTTTACCTCCCAAGCAAGAGGAAAGGTGTGGCAAGAGAAGGCAATTCCAGCAGAGGTGGGAACTGCAGATACAAAAGCAGATTATCAGTGACCTTTTTTTTAACTTCCTCATTTGGAAATCTCAGCTGAGGTTTGTTCTCCAAGCAGTATCATGACAAATGAGATCACTGTCCCTTTTTGTTAAGCACAGTCTAGGCTGCAGATGCTACCTTTACTGAGGATGTGCCATGACATTATTTATGCTCTGTGCTCACAGAAAAGTCCAGGAGGGCTTTTTTCAAGAGCCATGTTTCCATGAGGACAAAGGAAATTAATCAAATACTGTCTCTCTGTGAAAAAAACACAGTTATGCCCTTGCAAATAAAGTTAGCATGGCACTCTGCACCTTGGAGAGCAGGAGACTCTTGGAAGGACATTCACTGCACGGGCCAGCACTCCCAAGCCTGCCTCTCCCATGCTGCTGTGCTCCTACTTCCAGAAATATCCCTAAACTGCCTCAAAAGTCCAGTCAGATCCCTTTCAGGATCAGTCAAGTGCTGCTGCCCCTTCAGGGGACATTTATAGGGCCAGTTCATGATTGTCCAGCTGAGCCCTGGGATTGCACTGCAATGAAATCTCCCCACGTACCACTCCTGCACAGGGCAGGGCACTCCAAACAGGGCACCAGGGTTATCTGTTAAAATAACAGAAATAATAGTCCTAACCCTGTAGTTAGCAAGTGTTTAAAACTGAAAAGGTCCTTTGGGAATTCTCAGGACCTGGACTTCTCATCTGATGCCACTGCTGTTCCTGGAGCCCCCTGTTTCAATAATTTCTGTTGAGGAAGGGAAGCTCCAGACATGTACTGTGTCCCTCAGCTGCTGCTGCTGCCTTGGGTTTGTAAGGCTCCCAGGCAGCAATGCCAGGCCCTGCTGTCTTCCTCTGGAAGAGGAGCATTTTTACAGAAGAGCCAGAGGCTGAGAGATGAGCCTTCACAGCCTGGGTGTCACCTGGGGGAGGTTTGTGCACCTTGAGCGCTGTGGTTGCTTGCACTCCTCTGCTGCCTTACGGTGCAGCTCCTCTCTCCCAAAGCAGGGGAAGGAGAAGAGGACTGGCCTGAATGACAACTGTTATCTTTCAGTGTTATCTGGATTGTTGTTCTGCAGTTTAATAGCCACTGTGAGCCTCAAGTCAGTGAAAGCTGTGCAGAGCACAAGGGTTTTCACTGAGCAGCACGAGGAGCGTGAGGCCATGGTTACATGCCTGGCTTGCTTCTGTGCCAAACCTGGGTGGGAGGAAAGAATGAACTGGGGTAAAACAAAGCACAACAAGCTTCAAAGTGGTGCAAAGCTCCTGGAGAAGGAGTGGGAGGAGAAATCGCTGCTGCACCAGCAGCTCTGAAGCAGCAGTGAAAGGTTGTTGACAATCCAGCAGCCTGCAAGCACGTGAGAGCCAAACACGTCTGTGCTGCAGCTTGTGCTGTAGAGCCCCAAGCATCTCTGCTATTTGTCCTGCTTGCTCTGCTGCTGTGGGCACACAAAGAGCACTGTGAGCCCCAAGCATCTCTGCTATTTGTCCTGCTTGCTCTGCTGCTGTGGGCACACAAAACTCTCTGGACACGCCAGCCTTCCTCAGGCAGGCACAGAAGGAGCTGACTGCTCCTAACCCTGCTCTAAGGGCAGGCTGAGAGCACCCAAAGGTCTTGCTACAGCTGTCACAAGGGTGGCTTGCTTTCTCACACATCTGCTTGCCATTCAGCACAGTCTGGAAGTCCAGGAGGTGTTTATGAGCACATTGGGGTGTCATTCACGCACACAATCTTATTCAATTAAATGGAAATACGCACAAGTCACTGCAGGGAGGGGCAGGAGTGGAAGGGAGTCAGACCTCTCTCCCCCAGGGGTCAGTGATAAAAGCATTCTTGGAACAGTCACTCTGCTGGAAACTTGGGCCCAAACCCTGCACTGGGCAACACTGAATGTCATTTTGAGGACAGGCAATTAAAATTAAAATAAAATAAATG
Source organism: Passer montanus (assembly GCF_014805655.1). NCBI lineage: Eukaryota > Metazoa > Chordata > Aves > Passeriformes > Passeridae > Passer > Passer montanus. Next base: position 1,146,954 of record NW_024359944.1, on the reverse strand, counting down.
GAAAAAAAATACTGTCATACAGACGGGATTAAAATCTTGAATAGGGATAGGGATAGGGATAAACTTAAAAGCTTTTTTGTTTATTTAAAAAAAAAAAAAAAAGAAAAGAAAAGAAAATAAGCCCATACAGGCTTTACAGGCCAGCAGACAGAGGGCTGAACATGAGTTCTTACCTTTGAGGGCCGCAGAAAATGTACACCCAGGTAAATCAGGCAGGCAAGCAGCAAAATCCACTGAGCCACGGCGGAGATGAGGTGCAGCGTGTTCCTGACCTGGCCTCCCTGCCACAGCCTCTGCTCGTCCTCTGCTCGCTGCCTTTGGTGCTGCAGCTGCTGCCCAGCTCCCGGCTCGGCGTCCGCCTGTCCTTCCATGGCAGCCTGTCCTTCCATGGCAGCCTGTCCTTCCATGGCAGCCTGTCCTTCAGGGAGCAGGGCTGGGGCTGCCGTGCCAGGACAGAGCTGAAGTGCACACAGTGCCTTCAGGAGATTGCTTTATGCACACAGAAGCAGGCGGGGAACTTCTTTGTGACTAATCTAAATTTCCCCTTCCTTCCTTTCTTTCTTTCTTTCTTTTCTTTATTTTTTCTTTTTTTTTTTTCTTTTTTTTTTTGGTTTTCTGTGTGAATGTGGGGGCTGATTTATTGCATCCCAGTTCAGTTTTGAGTAAGGGCCCTTCAAAGGAGAGGTGTTTATGTCTTTCATAGCTTTAGCTGTGGATGTCTTGATACGTGTTCTTTCCAATAATAACGAAGTGTTTGGTGGACAGTGCTTGTCTTCACTCAGTTTTTTGTCAGTAAAAGCTCTCACCTCTCTGTTCACCCTCAGGTGGGGAGTTTACAGAGCTGGCTCCCTCCCTTCTAGCGTCCTATAATGCTTCTGAAATCCCTTTTCTGTAAAGAAGCAATGAATAAGAAAGGAATGTGGGACAGGTGGATAGCATAAGGGATTGGACAGAAAACATGCACTTCCCTTTTCACTATTTTCTTCTGGTTTTAAAGCCTTGGGATGCTGTGCAAAGCATTGGAAGGAGAAAACTGAGAACTGTTTGAGAACAAATTGCCCTTTTGCACACTTGGAAACCTGTAGTCCATAAAATGCCCCCAGAGGGGCATTTCCTGGCCATGCAGGCTTCTCTCCTGGCAGAGGGAAGCCTGTCCCTTGGGACGCCTTTGGCTGATCTCTTTGTGACTTCTGCTTGTGACAGCCAGAGCTGCCAAATGTCAATTGTCTGAAGCAGGGTCCACCTCCTGTTCTTATTTTGGTTGGCAGACTTTGCATCACTCTTTGGGGGCAGTCCAGCACTGCTCTTTCCACTGCTCTTTTTGCTGGACTTTTTTCTGCTGTAAATTACCAAATCGTGACCAAAGTCAGGCGCTGCCTTCTCCTGGTGAGGATGGAGTCCACTGGGAGTATAATTACCTGCCTGCCTTCTAGGGATGAGCTGTCAGAAAGTTTCCCTTCCCCAAAATGTGCCCTCTTAACCTGTCACGAGGCACATGTCCTGTCATGTAACCTGCATGCAGAGGAAGCAGGAGCAATGGTCTCTGATGGGTTCTCCCATCTAGGCAAGGATCTTTATGTGAACATAAACCAGATGAAGAGGGGAGTGCAGCAGCTGGGCAGGAGCTGCTGAGAGGACACCCCACACTGAGCTGAGGGTGGGGTGAGTCAGGAATACACTCTGGTGTTAGGTCTCTGATGGGTTCTCCCATCTAGGCAGGGATCTTTATGTGAACATAAACCAAACCAGATGAAGAGGGGAGTGCAGCAGCTGGGCAGGAGCTGCTGAGAGGACACCCCACGCTGAGCTGAGGGTGGGGTGAGTCAGGAATACACTCTGGTGTTGGCTGCAGAACACACCACGGGTCATGGAAGCTTAGTGAAGAAGCTCCACACCTTCCACTGGTGTGGAAAGTCTTGTTCCCTTCCCACCTCTGGTCACTGCCTGGGTGTGCTGGAGCTCCTGTTCCTGGAAACGGCTCTCACCCTCCTTCCTCCACCAGAAACACGACTGCAGTCACAGCAGGGAGGGCTGGGCTGCCCCAGAGCAGCTCCCTGGGATGCAGAGCCTGGGTTTGGTGTTCTGTGCCACACAGCCCCTGGGAACACGGGCTGGGATGGGACCCAGCCTTGGCCAAGCCCTGCAGAGGAATGGAGCACTGCCTCGGGGTGCTGCAGAAGCCTTTTGGGGCTGGAGGGATGTGAGGAGGATTGTTTGCTTCTGTGGATCTGCAGTGTCATGTCTAGGGATGATGAGGTCCTCAGGAAAGCTGCTCTGAGTAATCCCAACCTGCTCCCTCAGGAAAAGAAAGTTGGGCTCCCTGCTCACTGCTCAGTTTCTGCAAAATCACCAGGATGCTGAGCTAACACACCCCAAACCCTTGGAAGACTGTGATTCTCACATTTTACACAGGAACCAGACACAAGCTCTTCCTTCCCTGTCTCCATCTCCTCTCTCCCTGACCCTGGATTTTGCACTGGTTTTCTTCCTAAAACTCTAAAAAAACTTGTGTGTGAAGGTTGTGCTTATGTATTTCTGGAATTATCTTGTCATTTCTGTACTCCCCCAGAGCAAGTGCCTCTCAGCCTGAGTTAGCAGCACTGGCAGCAGGAGAGCTGCATTTCAGGCAATGGCCCTGGCATGGCATCCAAAACAGGAGAGAGGACAACACTTCCAGGGCCATCACAAACACCTTGCACAGACTCTTCCATGGCTTTGGTTGCTTTCAGCTTCTCCTCCTGCCTTGCACAGGGAAGTGCATGTTACCTGGAGGCTTTCAGAGGCTCTGCTCTCCCTCTGAAACCTCCCAGGCCTTTGGAATCCCAGCACATCCCAGACCCACTGCACACACGCAGCATTTCCCAAAACCTGCTGCATTCATCAGAACAGAATGATTCATCAGAACAGAATAATTCATCCAAATTACTTTGGTCCTGTTGGAACCCAGGACACCCCTCTGGGGGCCCAGGGTGACACGTGCCCCTGGCAGGGGAGTCCTGGCAGGAGGCCAGAGATACTTGGGATTTCCATCCTAACCCATGGAGCAAATTACCAACCCTGTATGAAGAATCACAAGTCACAGAAGTTTAAGAAGAGTGATAATGAATTAATCACAGGGTGAAAAGTGGAGTTTTGGGGATTTTTACTATAGGGGTCTAGGAGGCAAGATGGAGGAATCTGGGTGTTGTCCTATGCTTCTTCCTTCTTCTTCCTAGCCTCCATATTCTGTGTGATGGTGGCACATTTGGATTGATTTAGAGTTGAAGTAGACAGAGGTGATAGGTATTGGAAAATAATGATAAATAAAGTACACGTAACTCATAGTATAAAATGTGGACACCAGCCCAGGGGCAGGCAGTGTGCCCTTGACAGACCTGCAGAGCAGACCTCTGCGGGTTTGAGAAAAAATAATTTAGTTAATAGGTAATAAACAACCTTGTGAACCACAGCTGAAGAATCCCAACTCTTACTTCGATCATCGGGCTGGGAAAAAGGGACTCTCAGGTCATCCCGACAGCAGGAAACCCAAGATGGTCCCTCTTCCACAGGTGCCCTAAAGTTGGAGTCCCTTGGGGTTTTGCCTGAACCCTTTGCAGTCACAGGGAGCAGGCAGGCTGGGGTGGCTTTGGGCACACTGTGGTCACCTCGTCATTTTCCAAAGAAATGCCTCTGGGTGACACACACAGGAGCTTCATTCCAGCAAGGACTAAAGGAAACCAGGGCAGGTTGGTACCCAGGCACGCCGGTCTGTTTGGTTTTGACAACAATCCAGTATCTCCTCCATCAGTCTGTCATTGCTGGGCTTTCCCAGCCTGGGAGCTGAGTGATCTAAACCTTTGGCTGAAGGGAGTTGGTTACAGTCAAGGCTAAATCCTGCAGTGTCGTGGTTGTACCAGGACCCAGCTGGAGCCCCAGGCTGGCAGTGCCCAAGATCACTGGGAAGGGGCACAGAGCAGAGCCCCTGGCCCATGGGGACACTCAGGGTGTGACAGTCACAGAGCAAAGCCTTTCACCCACACTGGGCTGCCCTTACTGCACCCACCTTCGTCTAACCCCCGTTTCTCTGGGATCTCCTCAAAAGGAGGAACTGGGGAGTTATACAGTGTAGGAAATAGATTTGTGGAGAGCTTTTAGGGTTTGACAGAAGGTTCACACAGCATGTATTTGTATGTAAGCTTTGAGATAAAAAACGCCTCTCAGCTGCCCCACCTCTGAGTCAGGAAAAGGGTACTGTCAGACAATACAGGAGAATTTAACTTCTCAGAAGAACAGTGGAAGAACCAGTTAAACTGTTTGCAAACAGCTACAAGGAAAAAGGAAACAAGTAGCAGTGTGGACTTTCAAGAGCAAAACCAAGTGGGTGAAGGAAAGCCCTTGGGCAGAGGAGCAGCATCTTCAGCAAGAGTTGTTTGTTTCCCTTTTTCATAACACCTGTGAAGCACGGTCTGTGAAACTGCTGCTCAGCAGGTGAGGAGCTGATGGAGTGATTTCTAATTGTGTGTAATTAATTTTGCAATAAAACATTATTTTTGACAAAATGGAAGGATGCACCCTGTCCCCCTGGACTGCCCTTTTCCTAGGGGATCCTCTGGCAGGCCAGGCAGGAAGGGGGACATGCTCACAGGTGGGATCTGGCCTCTCAGCTCCGGCTGGCAGCTTTTATCTATGATTTACCTTTTATCTATAATTTCAGCTGAAGCCAAGCAGTAAAACTTACACTGGATGCTGAGTTGTCCTCTTGTTGTGGGTGCCTGTCTTCCAGCAAGGAATAACTGGTTTGATTTAATAAAACAGTAGAGAATAGCAAAGGAAGCCTTTGAGAGGGAGAAAACCAAACTATTACAAAGGCAAGGTTTTTGTGTGCCCCAGAAACTGCTGTTTAATGTCTCTGTCCACTCCAGAAATAAAGTATTTTATAATTAAGGCAGATTTATTTGTCAAAGTTGAGGAATTCTACCTAAAAGGTTTGTGGAGTCCTGCTCCACTGTCTGAACCACATTAACTATTTGTCTCCCTTGATCATCAGAGCAAAAAACAGCAATGTCTTTCACATTGGGTACACTAAGAATCTGATGATTTCTGGCTGATTTTAGTTGCTAAACTGGAAAAAAAAATATTATATGTTTTCTTTGCTAAAATCAGTTATGAATCTGAGCTGAAAAGTTATTCTTGGAGGTGGCAGGTAGAGGAGCCTCTCTAAAAATTCAGGAGATGGACTAAATTATCCTTGTGGATGCCTTCCAGCTCATGATATTCTATGATTAATTTCACTTCCATGTGGCCTTTCCTTCTCCTTGTGTGCAGCCACCTTTTGGCTGATGTGTGCGTGTGCCGAGGGCTTCTGACAGCAAAGCACTGAGCCAGTAAGGAGGAATTCGTGCTAGTCAGGCTGGTGTGGGAGGTGTAAATTCGAGACAGAAAAGGGGGAAACGCTGTGAAATCACAAATAAAAATATTGGCATTTATGTCAATATCAGACATATTGGCATTTTGGAGATATCTCCACAGGATTGTGTGCAGATATCCCAAAGAGGATCATGATCACCTCGCTGGGGTGAATCCCACAGTGCTGCACTGGTGCATTTCCTAGGAAGCTGCTTTATGGGAGCAGGGAGATGGGCAGGGGATGGGTTCCCCAGGGCACACCTGCAGCAGCTGCTGTGAGCAGAGTCATTTTAACTGGTTGTCAGAGTCCCTGGGCCAAGAGAAGGGCCAAGAGGACACAATGCTGATGTGCATTGGGCACAGCAGAGCCAGGCAGGATGAGGAGCTGGCCCCTGGCAGTGCTGGCAGCTGCTCTGGCGCCTGGCCAGGTGGGATCTGTGAGTGGACACCAGCCTGGGGCTCAGTGGTGGCTTTCCAGGTCAGCTCTGTGGTTGCCAGCCCAGCCCCGAGGGGCAGCAGTGCAGCCCTCCCAGCAATACCCCAGCTGGCAGCCACCACCAGCCACTGCAGACGTGTTGGGGTCCCAAGGGCAGCTGCTGGCCCTTTCTGGATGTGACAGGAGATTTCCCACTGCTGGTGGGGCTCTGTCTCTCTCTGTGCTGTTCTGCTCCTGGGAGGGGACTCCTCTTGTCAGCAATCAGCTGAGTGGGTCAGGGATAAGGAATGCCTGGAGAGGCTCCCTGGAACAGAGGCTGGGCAGAGTTAAAGGAATAAAGCAGGGATTTATTAAAGGAATAACGTAGGGATTTATTAAAGGCCTTCACAGGATGCACCTTGGGCAGTACAAGCCAGGGCTACACACAAGATGGACCCTGGGTCACGAGTTTTCACACTTTTATAAGTTTTGGTCCATTTCCATACTGGGGTTCATTGTCCAGTTACAGCTCAGGTGATGCAGTCCCACCCTCCCAGTCTGCCCTCCTCCATTCCCTGTTGGTTGCACTTTTTGGGCCTGAAGCTGCAGCGGTGTCCTTGGTTCTGGGGCTGGAAAAGGATTGGCTTGTGTGACTGAGCTGTGGAGAGACCTTGCTAACACTTTATATGAAATTCAGAGTTATAAACTAATGCAGAATCTGGAAAATATGAAAGCTGAAGCTTAAGGCACATAAGCATTCAGTGTGGCACCTCTGAAAGGTCGAGGCGAACTTAGTCACACACATCTTCCTTCCTTTGTCTTACACTGCTTCAGCCAGAAATCCCACCATAACTCACCATCCTGCTGTAAGGTATCAGCAGAGAAAAACCAAATACATCTTTTGACGTTTTTCTGGTACAGACAATAAACATTGTATGACAAGAAAAGAAAGAATTCTATGGCTGACATTCAGAAATGGAGCTCTTGCAGAGGTATCTGGGTAGCCCAGCTCCATTCCCACTCATTCCTGTGGTGTCAGAAATCCCCAAGAGGGACATGAAGACCCTGATGCCCCAGATACAGCTCTGCTCTGGGGTAAGGAAGTGGTTTCTCTTCCTATCTGGCCCTGCCATCATTGACCTGACTGCTTCCCCTAATCACCCCTGTGGGAGTTTTTGGACAGCAAAGATGGTCTCAAAGTCATCCCTTCCGAAAATGAGGTTTTATTGCAGCTCTTGAGTCTTCCTGTGTGTTTCTAACCTCTTCACGTCTTTTAAACTCAAGCGAAATTGCAAGCAGGTTTTGAGGAAGGATTTGCAGGCAGAGGTGCTTCCCTTTTTTAGCCTTATTAATTACCTTAAATAGAGCTGAAGCATGAGCAGTTGGGTGGTGGCCAGGTAAAGACTGCAGCAGGAAGAAAGGGAGTTAAGAGCTGCTGAATTTTCTGGGACAGAGACATGTTGGAGGCTGCAACAGCTCTGTCTGCAAATCCCAGCCTCTGTTTTGGGGTGACTTGTGCTTTTTAACCAGTGGTGATGGCCCTGCATTTACTTCAAACTGTTGCCTTGCAGAGGTGGAGAAGGGTTAGAAGTTATTCCTGCCCCAGCCAAGCCCAGCAAGAAAGATCCATGTGCCATTTCCTGCCCAAGACCCTTCACCCCTTGGCCAGTGTTTTGTTGGGATGATATTTTAGCATCCTTTGCTGATCAGGATGCATCCAACACCACTTCAGGTGCCTCTCACCATCAGCTTCACCAGCAAAGTGAATCTACTCACTGTGGAACTTCAGAGACTGAGTCAGGATCTGGTGTCAATAAAAACTCACTGATTACAGCGATGCTTCACCTCCATGAACACTGTGAACTCTCTCTTTTTCTGTTTTCTCAACATTGTTTTCTCATTTCTAACAGCTGTTGGGTTAAGCTTCTGGCTAAATTGTTTCCTTTGGTGTCTCTCAAATATATGTTAAAGAGTTCTTTAACTTTCCATTCACAGTCATTTAGCTATTGTTCTTTCCACCTGGTCAGTTTGGCTCATAATTTCCCCTAACTTATATTAGCTCTTTTGCAATATCTAGTAGCTGTATTACTGGCTGGGGCTGCCCTCCTTTTGCTCACACTGACTACAGTCAGGTCACGGTCACTAATCCTTAAGCCCTGACCACTTATTCAGCGTTTAAAAACTTCAGCACTTAAAACCCACCAAATATTGCACTTGCATCCTCTATAACAGTTCCACTGTAACTGTTTCAATTTTAGGAAATGTCCATCTGAAGCCACTGTAAACTCTCCCGGTGTTCTCCTTGGTTTCACACAAGTCCTGATGGAGATTTTCCCTTCTCTGCACCCTGCAGGGGGAGGGCTGCTGGGACCCGGTGCCAATCTCTGTTTTAACACAGCACACAACAAAAAAAGGGCTCAGTTTTCTCTTTTTAGTGCTTTCATTTGCAAAACACTGAATCATCTAGGTACAGCTTTAATGAATGATTGAAAAATTCTCACCCACAACAGGGTTTCTGTAGGCTTAAAAGTTTACTTTTGGGTGGGATGAGGAAGGGCCCACATCTCCAAAAACCAGGCAGTCCTTGGCCCCTTAGCCAAGGGTGCCCTGGCAGATCAGTCCTTGAGGTTTTCAATCTTCAAACTTCACTGTCTGCTCAACATTACCCAGTAATTATACTCTCAACACCAGAACAACTCCTGCTGATTTGCTGTTGCCAATTCCTCCCTGGAGAAGGGAGCCCATGGCTGACAGCTCCAGCCTGGAGAAGAGCAAGCCAGAGGCTGCAAGGGAGTCTTGCAAATTCAAATTATTCTGGTTTCGTCTGGGTGTTTTTGCCCCTTGTTACATTTAGTGGCAGTTTTGGAGATGGGCACACGACTGAACACACTGAGCTGATGCCACAACAGCCAATGTTTCTTACTAGATACTTCCTCTTTTAGGGGTTCAAAATTCCCATGCTTGAACACTGAATTAGTGGAAGTCTCAACAGTTTAGGGTTAGTGAGTGCCCAGCCTAACTAGGTGTGTGCATTCAAGATTAAATAAGATTTACTGGGGTCCCCTGTTTGAGATTGAATCTAACTTATCATTGTCTTACCCACAGCCTTGTTTACTTCTATTCTTTAATGAACTAAGCTGGCCAGGTTCAGAGGTCTGTTATAGCCAATTTCATCTGTGCAGCTACAGGGCATTTCCCAGCTGCTGCTTGGCTCTCCCCAGCTGTAAAGCTGGCAGGCAGAGTGTCACCACCATATTTTCTGAAAAATCTCTTTGCCCAGGATTCTTCTCCTGGGAAGCTGAGAGGTCTCAGAGAAAAATGTAAATAATAATTATCTGATTTGCTTCTCCTGTTTTGCTGCTTTGGAATGTGGTAAGTGATTGTTTCATTGGTTTCATGTGAATTGTTTTTACTTAATGACCAATCACCATCAGCTGTGTCAGCCTCTGAGGAGTCAGTCACAAGTTCTCTTCATCGTTCTTGTTAAGCCTTCTGATGTATCCTTTCTCTATCTTTTGTACAGTTTTAGTATAGCATTCTTTAGCATAATATATAATAAAATAATAAATTAGCCTTGTGAGAACATGGAGCGAGATTCATGAATTCCTGCTGTGTGCTGGGGAGCCCAGAGGGAGCCCAGCAGAGCCCCGCAGCCCGTGGCTCATGCAGGGATGAGTGCGCTCGGCTGCTCGGGGCGGCACCGAGAGCCCCAGATGAGTAACCCCGGGCCGAGGTTTCTCTGTTTGACACTGCAGCAGCCCCGCTCGGCCGCCTGTGCAGCCCCGGGGCCCTGGCTGCCTGCCCCAGCTGGGAGAGCCACAGTGAGAGGTGTGGGACTCCAGGCGGCTCTTCCAAATGCAGTTTATTACATCCAAGATGTCAGAGCAGCCCAGGGTCGTGGGCGACAGAGCCTGTGCCCACAGCTGTCAGCTGCAGCTGCAGGCAGGCCTGGAGACCCTGAGTTTAGGTTACAAATGCATTACATACATTTATCTGCTCAGCATCTCAATATGGTAGAACCAATCCATACCTTAACTTTTATCTGTAGCCTATCATAACTACTACAATTACCATATTCATGTTACTATTCTCCAATCATTAAAAGTTAGTACATTGTAGTTTAAGCTAGAAGTTGTTTTTCAGTTTTCTTGCAGTAGAAAATTCTGAGACCCTTTTTCTACTTCCAATATCTGCTGACTTGTTTGCCTGTGTTATCTTTCTGCTTGGTAAAAACATCTTCTTGTTTGAGGTGGGTTCATCCTTTGTTCTAAGTCATAAAAACCCCCTTCTAACTAACACACCCTTTGTCTCCTTGGTTATCCAGTAAGACTGGCTCAGCAATTCTTTTCATCTGTATCAAAACTTGCTTTCATTTCTATTCCTTCTTCAGATTCTACATTCAGAAATCTTTCTGCCAGGCATCCATATCTGTGAAACTTTCTTGTCAAACTTTCATCCTTCCCAACCTTCAGGGGCACGGCAGGAGCACAGGGGGTGCTGGCGGTGTGAAACCCGGGCAGGCTGAGCATCAGCCCCTCCCCAGGCTGTTCACAGCCGGGTCTGCCTCTGTTCTCTTCTGCATCTGCCACTTTCACCAGTCCTTAGGTGAAAAACAGCCCAGCCGAGTTTCTCCCTGGGCACACTGACAGATCTGGGCTTCAGGAGCGTGGCTGGGGCTCCTTGCCTGCCCCCCCGGGATGAGAGGGGACACTTCTCTGCAGCAGGAATCTGGAAGGAGCTCACACCGGTGTGCCACTGGCAGAAAATGCACAATCCCCACCCCAAACAACACCAGTGGCCTCATCCTGTTCCCCTCCCTGGCTTATCAGGATGAAAGCCCAGAAGATAAAGACGCAAAATATAAATTCCTCCAGTCTTAGATGTACAGTCTCTGCACTCTGTCCTCCTGACTCCTGAGCCTTTCATCCTGGCAGACACAAAATATAAATTCCTCCAGCTGCTAGTCTTAGATGTACAGTCTCTGCCCTCTGTCCTCCTGACTCCTGAGCCTTTCATCCTGGTTTCCAGCTGGCCTGGCTCACTGATTGCTAGCCCACACACACCCCCAGAGCTCCTCTCTCTGAATGCTGCTTTGCCCCCTGGTGTCCCTCCCACCATGGCTGTTGGAACCCTGGACGCTGAGAATTTTAAACTTCCTGTGCTGAAAGGCACAGACCCTCAAGACAACACTGCATTTGACCTGAGGCCGTGGAGAAAAATAAAAAAAAAATTGAATTATAGAACTGGGATTGTGGGTATGGAGTTTATGGGTGTGTAGTATCACATGGTGGAAAACTTAGAGTTTCAGGTTTTAGAATATAGCAATATATATGGATTATATATTAAGATGGAGGTTTATATTTATTATATAATAAGATGGAGGTTTTAGGGCAGTGGCTGGTCCTTCTTCACCTTCTCCATGGCTTTGGGTGGTTTTGTGTAATTGGATAAAAAAGTCCCCATTGTGGACTTCGAGCGATCAGTTATTGGGTTAAAAGTAAAAATAATTTAGGTGTCATTTCTTAATTGCATAGTTCATCCTTAAAAGGCCTTGTAGAGAAAGACAGGCATTTTGTAGCTTGTTAGTGGAATACTGCAGAGCTGTGTAACTGTAACATAGATAAGAAAAAATAAACATTTGAGTCTGAGCATGAAATATCCTGTCAAGTGCTTTCAATCCCGACCTGGACAGAGGCAGAAAAGAAGCCAAGAACCAGACCATGGATACCCCAACCTCCACATGTGCCTGTGCACACCAAAGAGAGACCCTCAGCAGGGAAACAAGTGAAGAGAGTTTGGAAAGCAGATAGGATGTGCTATAACCACCGGCACAGGGAGTGGCCAGACAGGCACTTGAGCAGCCCCTTTTGTCCCCTTTCCTCTCTGTTTTCCCCCACTGGTTCCTCCCACCTTGGTTCATCCCTTTCCCCACACATCCCACAAGTCCTGAAGGCTCTTCCCAGCATGCTGCGATGAGCTCCATGGGCTGATCTCCCTCTTTGCTTGGCAGCTGGGAAGGGTTTCCCAGTTCCTCACCGCAGCAGATGCACTAACCCAGGCAGTGTCCTCTCCCCATCAGAGCTCATATCTGGAACAGATCCTTGGAGCATTTGATGCCTTCATCTTCCTTCCGAGAGTCCTTCAGACAGACTCCCACACTGACATCAAACAGCTCCTAAATGTTTTCATTGCATGACTGCAAAATCAGTGACTTATAACTCAGGAATTTGACAACATCTCCATCCTGATAATTTATCTCTTTCTCATCTTGTGTTTAGGGATTCTTTGCTTTTTCAGTGTCTGCAGCTACACAGAACCTAGAAAAATGAATTCTTCCAGTTGCATCTTCAGTACAGACACGACGGAGAACCCACATCTGAGCAAAACAGTTTCTTCTCCTAAAACAACTTTTCCTTGCCAATGTTCTCAGCCCCCTTCAAGGCTGGGCATGGGAGAAAGATCCCCAGATTACCTCGTTTTTCAGAGCATCTCCTCTCCTTTGGTGGTGTCTGTGCCAGGCAGGGGTGCAGTGGTGCCCAGAGCCAGCAGCTCCCCTGGGAGCAGCTCAGCACAGGGCACGGCTGCAGGGGCACCTGGGGCACCTCAGAGGGGAGGGGAAGCCTCGCTGTCCTGCCTCTGCCTCAGAGAAACCCGCAGGCACAAAGAGCCCCAGCCCAGCCCGTGCCACGAGCTGAACCTGCCTCCAGCTTGGAGAAAGAAACCAACCCAACCCACTCCTTCTTCACCTTCTCCATGGCTTTGGGTGGTTTTGTGTAATTGGATAAAAAAGTCCCCATTGTGGACTTCGAGCGATCAGTTATTGGGTTAAAAGTAAAAATAATTTAGGTGTCATTTCTTAATTGCATAGTTCATCCTTAAAAGGCCTTGTAGAGAAAGACAGGCATTTTGTAGCTTGTTAGTGGAATACTGCAGAGCTGTGTAACTGTAACATAGATAAGAAAAAATAAACATTTGAGTCTGAGCATGAAATATCCTGTCAAGTGCTTTCAATCCCGACCTGGACAGAGGCAGAAAAGAAGCCAAGAACCAGACCATGGATACCCCAACCTCCACATGTGCCTGTGCACACCAAAGAGAGACCCTCAGCAGGGAAACAAGTGAAGAGAGTTTGGAAAGCAGATAGGATGTGCTATAACCACCGGCACAGGGAGTGGCCAGACAGGCACTTGAGCAGCCCCTTTTGTCCCCTTTCCTCTCTGTTTTCCCCCACTGGTTCCTCCCACCTTGGTTCATCCCTTTCCCCACACATCCCACAAGTCCTGAAGGCTCTTCCCAGCATGCTGCGATGAGCTCCATGGGCTGATCTCCCTCTTTGCTTGGCAGCTGGGAAGGGTTTCCCAGTTCCTCACCGCAGCAGATGCACTAACCCAGGCAGTGTCCTCTCCCCATCAGAGCTCATATCTGGAACAGATCCTTGGAGCATTTGATGCCTTCATCTTCCTTCCGAGAGTCCTTCAGACAGACTCCCACACTGACATCAAACAGCTCCTAAATGTTTTCATTGCATGACTGCAAAATCAGTGACTTATAACTCAGGAATTTGACAACATCTCCATCCTGATAATTTATCTCTTTCTCATCTTGTGTTTAGGGATTCTTTGCTTTTTCAGTGTCTGCAGCTACACAGAACCTAGAAAAATGAATTCTTCCAGTTGCATCTTCAGTACAGACACGACGGAGAACCCACATCTGAGCAAAACAGTTTCTTCTCCTAAAACAACTTTTCCTTGCCAATGTTCTCAGCCCCCTTCAAGGCTGGGCATGGGAGAAAGATCCCCAGATTACCTCGTTTTTCAGAGCATCTCCTCTCCTTTGGTGGTGTCTGTGCCAGGCAGGGGTGCAGTGGTGCCCAGAGCCAGCAGCTCCCCTGGGAGCAGCTCAGCACAGGGCACGGCTGCAGGGGCACCTGGGGCACCTCAGAGGGGAGGGGAAGCCTCGCTGTCCTGCCTCTGCCTCAGAGAAACCCGCAGGCACAAAGAGCCCCAGCCCAGCCCTGCTCCCTTTATAGCTGGAGAGGCCTTCAGCCTGAAAAAAAAAATTAAAAAAAAAAAATTTGTGCACATAAAAAACAAAACAAAATTAAACAAAACAAAACAAAACAAAACAAAACAACATTTCAGAGGAAAACCACTAAATATTAAAACGTCTGTCTCAGCCTTTCTTTCGCAATTCTGAGCGACCTTTAGTGCCAAGAACAGCAGTAGATCTGTGCTTTTTCCCAGGAAATGCTGTGTGTGGGGGTGCTGGGAGGGCTGCAGCAGCAGCAGCGCCTGCCTTGTGCTGCCCAGGGCCAAACGTGTCCTGTCCCCTTGGGGAGGGTGTTCCCTGTGGGAATGGGACGGCAGCCATGGGGTGACGATGATAAAGCACCAACCCCACAGCTCAACACGTGGATCCATTTTCTGTGAAACTCAGCGAGGAGAGCGCTTGCAAGCCCCGAAGGCACATCCGAGCAGGCTCAGCGTGTTTGGCCCGGGCTCAGCACCCAGCCAGGCCCTGCAGAGCTCGCCCACAGCCTGGCTCCTTTCCTCAGCCTTGCTCCTTTCCTCAGCCTGGCCTTCAGCCTGTGCTGTGCCTGAGACTACTGTAAAAACAGAGGCTAATGCAGATGAAAACCTGTTTTAAATGATTCCTCTTCTGTGCCCAAAGAACTGTTCACAGTAATCATTATTCTTCTTTGCAGGATATCCAACTGTACAAGACATTACGGTTAGACATTTACTGTTAGATATTTATCTGTTATTAGATGTTTATTATTAGATGTTTGTATTGATAGTTGTTTATTATTGTTAGATACTCATCTGTTATTAAATATCTATTATTAATAAATACTAGAGTAGAGACTCGCCTCTAAAGGGGGGAAATGATGCCTCAGGTTTTACTTTTATATTTTTCAGGTTCTGTCCTGCTTTAGTGTGTGGGTCTGGGCTTCACATTAGGGGTTGGTGAGCTCCCTGCACAGAGCAGGGAGACAAAACAATTCCTGCTCTAGCTGGGGACCAAGGACAAATGATCCAAATCTCAGGCCCAAGAGCACAAACAACGTGGGCTGAAGAGAGAAAAACAAGAAGGATGGGACTGCATGGGCTAATGCTGGAATTGGACAATGAACTGCAATCTGCAAATGGAGCAGAACTTATAAAAGTGAGAGACCCCCCCATGACCGTTTGTGCATTTTGTGACCATTTTGGGCCCATCTTGGGTGTAGCCCTGGTTGGGCTCTTGTGCTGCTCAAGGTGGATCCATTGAGGCCTCCTAATAAATCCCCACTTTTTTCCTTAGCTCTGTCTGGTCTCTGTTTTAGGCCAGCCTTCTCAAGGCATCAGAGCCATTTCTCCCCCACACGTCAGCTGCATGCTTCACTCTTCACCTCTGGCTGGAGGAAGATAAATCACAAAAACCCCTTGCACTGCAGCGTGGGGAGCAGGCTGGCGTGCCATGGGTGCAAGTAGGATGTGCCCTGCCTCAGGGTGGGCCATCATCCAGGGCTAAGGGCATCACAACCTTGGGACAAGTGTGAGTGCCACAGAAAGCCACGGGGGCTTTGTTTTCCAGCACTAACCAACATCTCTGCCCACATCTGCAAGGATTTTGTAGATGGTGAGTGTGCAACTACCAATGAGTCATAACCACAAATACTTCTATCCATTAGCAAAATTAGCCTGCCAGGATTAACGGAACCACAGAAAAATCAGTGGAGGGGGCAGAAAACTGACTGGGAGAATCTTCGCCTGCAAGATGGGCATGAAACCTGGCAAAGCACGGCCCAAACCCTTTGAGATGTGGTGTGCCGTGTTGCCCTGCCCTCCGTGGGGCTGTGGAGGAGCCCCTGGCTCTCCCCAGAGTGGCAGTGCAGCCACAGGGCAGGATGTCTCTGGCTGCCACCCCCATGACTCAACTAGGTCACCGAGGCGGCGGTGACAGGCTGAGGCCGCCGCGCTGCCAGCGGGGCTTTCTCTGCTCTGAGTGCTGCAGCTCTGCCCATCTGTGACCTTTTCCAGGCCTGGGCTGAAGGAGGAAGTGGTGGGAAATCTGTCCTCACTCGCTCTTGCACATCCCCCTGGCACTGAAAGCTGTGTGGGTCCCGCTGGGAGCGAGCCCACAGGCACTGGGACAGAGGGGAAGGCAGGCCACTGCTCCCAGCTGGCCCATCCTGCTGAGATGGTGGATTGTGGCAGGAGACCCAGCTGCCACCACATCTCAAAGGGTTTGGGCCGTGCTTTGCCAGGTTTCATGCCCATCTTGCAGGCGAAGATTCTCCCAGTCAGTTTTCTGCCCCCTCCACTGATTTTTCTGTGGTTCCGTTAATCCTGGCAGGCTGATTTTGCTAATGGATAGAAGTATTTGTGGTTATGACTCATTGGTAGTTGCACACTCACCATCTACAAAATCCTTGCAGATGTGGGCAGAGATGTTGGTTAGTGCTGGAAAACAGAGCCCCCGTGGCTTTCTGTGGCACTCACACTTGTCCCAAGGTTGTGATGCCCTTAGCCCTGTCTGATGGCCCACCCTGAACTCCCACAGGGACACTGGAATGAAGGAGAGACTTTTAAAACCACTGTCTCCCTGGGATGTTATCATGCCAGCAGGAGTGTCTGAAGAGTTTCCTTTTGGCCCCTTTGCTTCCTAGCCTTAGCTTGATATAGGTTTAGGGTTAGGTTTAGGCTTAACTGCAAAAAAAGCCAGTTTAGTTTTGGGTTGTGGGGTTTTTTTTCCTGTAAATGTCTTCTGGTATTGGGTGGCTAAATCAAAACAAGAAAAAAGAGAAAAGATAAAAGGAAAAAAATCCTAGAGGAATTCAGCTGATAATGTGGAGGAGTCCCATCTGCACAGTGCCAGGAGCAGTGCAGTCATGTCTCCCCACCCTGCCATATCATCAATATTGCTATGACTTGGGCAGGAGATAGGATGGAAAAACTGAAACCGCTCAAGTCAGCTGGAAATTTTTAGGTGGAGTGTGTGTCTGCTGCCTCCCAGGAGCCCACCACAATGGGCAGCCCCAGCTGCAGAACCACCCCTGCCTGAGAGCCACACCACAAAAACATCCCAGCAGCAGAGAGAGCCCAACCCCAACAGAGACCCTGGGATGGAGAAAGCAGAGGTGGAGGGAAAATTCCAGCCTCTGACATGGAGATGGCAGGTTCTTCAGCTGGAATGAAAGCCAGGGGCTTGTGGGGTGCCAGAGAGGCAGATGGAGGCCAGGAGTCTGTCAGTCTCTGCCTGACTCTGGTTGCAGGTACAGAAATGTGCACTCCTGAGCACAGCTCCCCGTGCCTTTGCACTGGGAGCGTTGAGAGAGCCTGGCAGCCCCTTCGTGTGACAGCCCTGGGCAGGACTGCTCCCCTGAGGCTGAGGGAATTGGGATTGTTCAGCCTGAAAAGAGACCTGAAACGAGCCCACGAGGATGATGGAGAGAGGCTTTTTGCAAAGATAAGGGAGGAATGGCTTCTAACTGAAAGAAAGTAGATTTGGACTAGATATTAGGAAAAAATTGTTTACTGTGAAGGCAGAGAGGCACTGGCAAAGGTTGCCCAGGGGAGATACGAGTGTCCCACCCTAGGCTTGGAAAACCTGCTCTAGTGGAAGGTGTCCCTGCCTCTAGCAGGAGGGTTGGAACTGAATGGGCTTTAAGGTCCCAAACCATTCCAGGATTCTCAGGCAGACACCCCAGAGACAGTGGGTGCTAACTGGTCCCTGCTGTCTCAAGCTGAGCAGGGAGGGTTGGTGCTGGGAGATGTGGGTTGGTGTCCTTTCTTCTCCCCATGCAGAGCCCTTTGTAGGCTTTCAGTAGCACAGCATGTGGTCAAATCTGGGGTAAAAATGTGCCGCTAAAGGCTGTGATTTTCCCAAAGTCAAAGCAACCCAGGGCTGGCATCCTCAAGGCTTTTGAAATATTTAAAGGTGTAAAACCAGAACCCCAGCTGTCAGATGCTGACACTCCTGTAGGGTAGAGGGTTTCTCCATGCTGGACACCAGGTTCTGGAGAGGAGCAGTGCCTGTGGAGCAGGGACAAGCCTTGTCCCAGTGCTGTCCTCCACCCTGTCCTTGATGCAGGGGCTGCCCCACATCACCTTCAAAGCCTGTGAGGAACCCAGCACTGCTCTGAAGCCTCAGAAAAGATACAAGCAGCTGGAGGAACTGTGTGTCCAGAGCTGTCTTGGAGGATCAGAGAGCCCAGAGCATCTGAGCTGCACTCTCTGGTGCCACAGGCACCTGCTGTCTCAAACCACAAATTGCTTGGGCAGATTTTATTTTGGAGCAGTTCTTGCCTCTGCAGAAATACCAGTCCTGTGTCTGGGTTTCATGAGAGCTGAAGGGAGAATAACTAGCTGGTTTCCACAACCAGCAGCTTTGCTATGCAGGGAGAAGGGGGAAATTTCTCTGGATCCATAACCCAGTGATGCCTCCAGCAAAAGAGTGGCAGGGAAACCCCTGGAGTGAGCCCTGCAAGCTGCTGCTGCTCCATCCATGTCCCACAAACCAACCCTGCCTGTCTCCCCTCTCCTCCTCACCAATCCAGATCTCTGTGGTTTTCTTTTAGACCTTTTCTCAAGCTGCTGCCTCCTGGGCTCAAAAAGTCTCTTGGCAATCTGCTGTCTGCCAGCTAATCCAGCAAATAATCAGCTTAAACTGATTATTAAACTTAAATGTAATGACTGCTAAGTGCCATGTGATATTGAGAATTTTAGACTTTCTGTGTGGACAGACTCTGACCTCCAAGAGAACTCTGCATTGACCTGAGGCTGTGGAGAAAGCTTCCAAAATAGAATGATAGAACAGGGATTGTGGGTGTGGAGTTTGAATAGAAGTGTGTAATATCACATGGTGGAAAATTTAGAGTTTAAGGTTCTAGAATATAGTAATATCTATAAAGCAAGATGGAGGTTTTAGGGCCGTGGCTGGTCCTTCTTCACCTTCTTCTCCTTGGGTTTAGGTGGTTTTGTATAATTGAATAAAAAGTCCACATTGCAGACCATGGGTGGTTGGTTATTGGGTTAAAAATAAAAATAATTCAGGTGTAATTTCTTAATTGGACCGTTTATCCTTAAAAGGCCTTGGGGAGAGAGAGAGACAGGGCTCCATTTTTAGTTTGTTAGAGTGAAGTGCTGTAGAGCTCAGGGTTTGTGAGACTGTAATATAAGTAAGAACTAATAAACACCTGAGTCCCAACAAGAAATACCATCTCACACACTTCATCCTGACTCTGGCAAAAAGAAGTTAAGACTCGACAGTGTGGCACCACCCGTGGTTACAATACCCTGGCAGGGCTGGGTGGCTTTGTTGAGCTGGCTGCCTGTGCCCTCCCCTGGCTCAAAACCAGCACCAGCTGAGAAACCTCGGGACCATTTTATCAGCTTCCCTCGCCATCTGGTGACTGCATGGTGAGCAGAGCATGATTTATTCCTAAAGGTCGTGGGGGGAAAACGGAGGGAGTAAAGTTAATGCAGTGGATTTCAGCTGGAAAACCAACATGTAAGGGTTAGGGTTTGGGTTGGGGTTGGGGTTGGGGTTAGGGTTAGGGTTAGGGTTAGGGTTGGGGTTAGGGTTAGAACCACGTCACTGACAGCAGAGCTCTGCAGTCAGTCATGCCTTAACCCCCTGTGGGAGCAGCATTTCATCTCCTCTCTGGGCCTTATACGTGCCAGCAGGCCATCAGCTCACACAGCCCAGTTGGTGCTGGCTCCAGGAGAAATATTTCTGCATTTCTCAGATTTCCTGTGTGGTCCCACAAAATTAACTCATTGGAGTTACTGGATGAAGCATTTCTCTGAGGCAGTGCCAAGCTCTCATGTGATTTTACAGCTCTTTTCCAAGTGGAATGATTTACGGCACACAAGTTGCCCAAGGGGAGATACAGTGCAGGAAATGAGCTCACAGAGTGTCTGTGGTGGGAGGGCAACTGCTCTGTCATGCATCCACGATATGAAGCTTGCTGTGGACCCTATTCACGGGTGCAGAACCCTCGGAGGAGCTTGTACCTGACTGCAGTTTCCCCTTTTCTGTCCTTTTTGCCCCCAGGCATCCCCACTGTCCCTTCCAGCTCTCCACACGCAGCAAAGTCCTGGTGGCTGCAGGTGACCAGAGATGGGCTGTGAGGGTGGGCCAGGGGGGATTCCCCAGGCAGGTATTTGCATTTCCTCAGGCTTTGGAGGAGCATGTCCCACCACTGTGAGTGCCCTGGGGTGTGAGAGCACCTGGCCAGGGGTAGCCCCACAGGGCCCATTCAGGTGCTGACTCTCCTGTACCCTTGTGCTTCCCTGACCCACCGAGATGAATTGAGCTCAAGTGCCCAGCAGGACTGGGTGGGTTTGATGTCTCAAGTTTCAGCTTTCATATTTTTCAGATTCTGTCCTGCCTAGGTGTGGAGCTCTGAGCCTCATATTAAGTGTTAGGAAGTCCTCTTTACAGGGTAGGGAGACAAAACAATCCTTTTGCAGCTTGGGACCAAGGACAAGCTTCAGGCCCAAAAAGCACAAACAACATGGACTGAAGAGAGAAAAACAAGAAAGATGGGACTGCATGGGCTAAAGCTGTAACCCCAATATGCACATGGACCAAAACTTATAAAAGTGTGAAACCTCATGACCGGCCATCCATTTTGTGACCATTTTGGCTCACCTTGGGTGCAGCCCTGGCTGGGCTCTTGAGCTGCCCAAGGTGGATCCATTGAGGCCTCCTACTAAATCCCTACTTTATTCTTTAGCTCTGTCCAGTCTCTGCTCTAGGCCAGCCTGCACAAGGCATCAGTTCCATCCCGGAGTCATGAGGGAGCTGGAGGAAGAGCTTGCTAAGCTGCTCTCCCTCATTTATGATCCATTCTGGGAAGGTCCAAAATGACTGGAGGCTGTCCACAAGAAGGATGTGGGGAATGGCCCATCAGCCTGGCCTTGGAAGGTTCTGGAGCAGATCACCTCGAGTGCAGTCACACAGCACACACAGGACAGCCAAGGGGGCAGAGCCAGCCAGCACAGGCTTAGGAAAGGCAGCTCTTGCCTCGCCAGCCTGGTCTCCTTCCATGGCCAGCTGTCCTGCCTGGTGGAGGCAGGGAAGGCTGTGGATGTGTCTACCTGGATTTCAGCAAAGCCTTTGACACCATCTCCCACAGCATTCCCTGGAGCAGCTGCAGCTTGGACAGGAGCACCCTTGGCTGGGTTAAGAGCTGGCTGGAGGGCCAGCCCCAGAGAGTGGTGGTGGGTGGTGCCACATCCAGTTGGCATCAGGGGTGTCCCCAGGGATCAGTGGGTTTTGGCCTGGAGGAGGCTCAGGGTGACCTTATCACTCTCTACAACCACCTGAAAGGAGATTGTAACCAGGGGTGGTTTGGCCTCTTCTCACAGGTTAGTTCTGAGAGGACGAGAGGACACAGCCTTAAGCTGTGCCAGGGGAGGTTCAGGTTGGACATTGACAGGAATTTCTACACAGAAAGGGTGACGGGACACTGGGAGGGGCTGCCCTGGGAGGTGGTGGAGTCACCGCCCCTGGAGGTGTTTAAGGACTGGACACGGCCCTCAGTGCCATGGTCTGGGTGGCAAGGTGCTGCGGGGTCATGGGCTGGACTCGCTGATCTCAGAGCTCTTTCCCAACCCAACTGAAGCTGTGGTTCTGACAAACACTACAGGAGGAGGCACACACAGATCTTACCCACCTAGCACCCAATCCTCTCTGTTACTCCATGGATGTGTAATTGACTGAGCCCAGCCCAGCAAGGGGCAGAAGCAGCATCCTCATGCCCTGTGAGCTGCCAGACCCCCTCCCCAGGCAAGCTCTTAACTGGGGGAGTGGGACCAAGGACACACATCAGCCTTTGTGCTTGAAGGGTGATGGGCTTCTGCCTAATGATCCTGGGAAGGAATTAGACTTTAGATGATGTGCCTTAAATAGAAAACTCACTCCTGAAGTGAGCAGAAAACCATAGATAAGGATGATGTAAAGATATTGTTAAACCGCCAAGGAATTTCCCCAACAGAGCGAGATGTGGTGGCAGCCACAGCCCTCCCCAACCTCCCTTATCCCCCACCTGAGCCTCTGCCAGACTCACACGGCCACCACGGTGCCAGGGGATTTCCAGAAGACCCAAGCACAGACAGGAGCCTCAGGCAGCAGCACACCATGTGCTGGTCCCACAGCCCTGCGGGTTTTCCTTTGCACATTTGGTGATGGCCCCACAGTGCCCACTCAGCGAGCTGAGCACCGTGGAGAGGAGACATTGGCATAGCCTGGCACCCCCAGGGGCTGGAGGAGATGTGATGTGGCATCAGCATCCAGACAGCTGCTTCTGGGCAGTCATGCCCAGATTTACAGCCCAGAGCTGTTCAGAGATGGTGGTGGGGTGGCTGCTCCCTCTCTTTGCCCTGTGCCTGGCTGTCCAGTGTGCCCACCACTTCCCTGGAATGGACTGGGGTCCCTGGAATGGCAGCTCTGGATTTGGCAGTGATGCCAGGTGGGGCTGCCATACCTGCCCCTGGGTTGTTTGGGTCAATGCACCTGTGAGGCAGTGCCCAGCTGTGACAAGCCCTGGGACTGCTGCTGCAGCCAGGACACCGGTGGTGGCTCAGGGAACACAGCTGCTCCAGGGGGACAGGCTGGGCCCCACCTCCCACCTGGGCACTGCAGCAAAAGGGGCCTTTTGGGACCACCTTCTGTGCCCCAGGAGAGCAGCTGCAGCCTCCCAGATCCCAGCCCCTGGGAACCTGACTGCCCACAGCCTTTTCCTGCATGGCTGCCAGCAGGAGCACTTCTTGCTGCTCCCTCAGCCTCTGGACTTCTCCAGGCTTTAAACAAGCTGGGGCAAACTTCACCTGCTCCACTAGAGCAGCACAAGGCAGCAGTGCTGTTAGCCTGAGCAAATGTGCCTCAGGCAGGGCCCACACATGGCCCACACGTGCCTTCATGCTCTGCTCTTTGACAGAAATCCTTCACGCTTCTCTTCCTCCTCAGTCTGGAGAGGAGTTCCAGCTCCTCCCTCTCACCCGTGACACCGACAGGGAGCACAGACCCGTGCCCAGGGCACTCTCATGCTGAAGGGTGCTGGGATCATGGGTGTTGGACTCACTGATATCAGCTCAGCAGAGAGGGCAGCATGACACCAAGAACACATTTCTGCAGGAACCGGAAATCTTGTTCTCGTAAAAAACTGCAACAGTCAAAATCATCACAGCAGTTCAGTCCAGCCTCTGGCTAAGGACCACATTTTCCCGTGTGGTTATCATTTTCAGAAAATATTAACAAATAAGCAATTAAAGCCCCAGAAAAGCAGAAGCCATGACTAATGGTCTTCAAGTTTCCTCCAAGTTTATATCAGAATGAAAAACAATTACAGGAATAGGAATGAGACCAGACAATGAGGGAAGGGTTGCTGGGAGTGTTAAGAGGCTCCTCCATGGTCTGGACAATCTGGTGTTTAGGCAGTCAGGCCTGTGCTTTTATTTGTCACGTATTCCCTTTTAGTAGTAGCAAAATCAAGAGGCATGAAGTGCTTGGGGAAGCAGATGTGTGTCCTCACCACGATGCCAACAAGGACCCCCATGGGAGCTGTGCTCCATCAGCACCTCAGGACATGCAGGATTACCTCCACCATGCTGGCTCCACGCCTGGCCTGGCACCTCTGCCCAGTGGACCTTGAGCACCTCTGGGGTCGAGCAAGGAGCTTCAGAAGGGATAATTGCCATCAGAGATAATTGGTGCAGCCCAGGCAGAGGCCCAGCTGTGGTTAGCACCAGCTCTGAGGTGCAGCTCATTTGCATTGTGTGCTTTCCTTGGCACTTTGATGTCGCAGTCAGGTTCTGCTGGGGTGCCTGGAGCTGCCCTGACTGCAGGAGCACAGCTGTGCCCAGCCCTCTCTGGTGAGCTGATCACTGCCATCCAGGCACAGCCTGCTCCCCCTGTCCCCACCGTGCCTGTGCCAGCTGAGCCAGTGTGGCACACGGGGGGCATGGGCCAGCTTGTCCATCACCACCTTCCCAGGAGCCATGAGGTTTGGGTGGAGGCCACACGCTGGGAGGCACTGGGGAGGCTGCTCCTTCCTCTGCTCACACTGTGGTGTCATCTCTGCAAGACAGGCCAGAATGGGTTGGATTGATGCTGCAGGGTCATTGGTGGTCAGAATTACCTTTCCCCAAGTTACTGCTCAGTCCTGCTGAGCTCGCTCCTGGTGTCTCTCACCCAGACAGCCCATTCATCTTGGGATTGTCTTTTCTTTTCCTCAAAACAAAAGATTAACCAAGCCTAAAGCATTCACAGTGCGATTGTTTAATCATAACTGTGTAGCTATAGCCACTGATTAATGACTAAAAAAAAAGAAATAGCAAAGTTGGTTCAAGTCTTGAGGGACTCAGTATTTCAAAGAGTGATTTCCAAATAGCCAGGGCTGCTCTCTATTAACGATACACTTGAGGCTTTGTTTGCTTTATTCCTTTATTTTTTGGCTGTGGATGTGTAAGTTAGGTTATAATGAGATCAGCAGTGTGTGAGGGCAGCTCCTCCCTCAGCACTGGTGTGGAGGAGGCCAGTTTACAGGGATCCAGAGCATGGATTGCTCTCTACAATGCCAAAGCTGCAAATACATCCACTCCTTGCACAGCAAGTCTTGGGAGCTGGAAACAGGAGACTGGGATGAGCTGCAATATCCCCACAGAGCAGGGAAGAGCCAGGCTGAGCCTTCAAACAGCACTTTCAGAGAGGCACGAGCACAGTGGTGTCTGTCACCCACGGCTGCTGACCAGCCACGGCTGGGCCGTGCTCAGGTGGCTTCTCAACGTGTCTGTGTGTGCTGCTGGGTTTCTGTCTTTGCCTCTCTTGCTTTATCCACTCCTGGGCATGCTGAAGACTCAAATGACACAAACCCCAGCAGTGTCTGAGCAAGGTGAGGGGAGCTGGAGCCCACAAAGCCACGAGGTCAGAGGAGCAGCTGCCCTGACAGGCACTGACGTGTCTCTGGCAGAGACTGCACCGTGGCTCGAGGGGTCTCCCCTGAGAGAACACCCTAAGTCAAGCCTTGCCTGCTGTGTTTTCTGGGAAGCTGCAGGAAATTGCAAGAGAACTGTTTTGGCAAGAGTGATGGGTTTCCCAGCCTTCCCCATGTCCCTGGCAGGGCAGGTCCCAGGGTCAGCAAACCTCAGGAGCTGCTGCACAGCCCCATGCTGCTCCCTGCACCCAGCTGGCTCAGAAAAGGCTGCCCTCAACATTGCCTGGCTTTGGGTTCCAGCCTTCCTTCCTGTCTGCTTCCATGTTAGCTTTTCCAACACTTTTAATAAAAACAAGAAGCCTCACCACACTGGGATGGGCTGCTCAGGGCCCTGCTGTCCCAGGGGCAAGGACACATGGATTGGCTCTCTTCTGACAGGATTTAGGACTTGCTGCACCAGTGTTTGGGGCAGCAGAGGAAATACTTGATTTTTATTTTTTTTTTGCTCCAAGGGCTTTTTACCCCCATCTTTTAGCACTATCAACACAAAGAGTTGGGAGATGCAGCTGCTGCTGTTCCCCAGGATGGCTCCCCAGTGACAGCTCCAGAAGGGACACCAAGACAAAGCTCTGCTCTGACACCTCTGCCCTGCTCCCTCCACTGCTGGTGGCTGTACTGGCAGAAGAAGGGAACCACACACTGTCACTTGCTGCCTGCAGGGGAGGTCCAGCCCAGCTCTCACACACTCCCTCACAGGTCCCAGGGGAAACCATGGAGTCCAGCAGAGCAGGAGGAATTCAGGGATGAATCTTCAACACACAAGAAAGGAGAATGACCCTGCAGCATCAATCCTTTAGTGAGCCATCAGAGAAACAGCAAGGCTGCACTCCAGGGGAAACCATGGAGTCCAGCTGAGATATTTTGCAGGGCAGGAGGAATTCAGGGATGAATCTTCAACACACAAGAAAGGAGAATGACCCTGCAGCATCAATCCTTTAGTGAGCCATCAGAGAAACAGCAAGGCTGCACCTGCACCAGGCACTCCCATGGCACAGGAGCAGAGCCAGGCTCTTGCTCCCCTCTTTCCTGCCTTTTGGGGATGCAGAGAATGGATAAGAATTACTCTGAAGCCTTTTATTATGGAGTTATTCAATACTCTATTTATTATAGAGCTAAAACCCACATTTGACAACTTGGAACAAACTTCTGGTGAGTGTTTTGGAGAGGCTAGAGACAGAGGTGAAAATAAAGCAGGCTGAGATACCTTTTGCTTTCTTTGTGGTGGGAAAACAGCATTTTACTGAGAAATTAAAGTTTCAGTGGGAAAAAGAAGTCTGAAATATTTATGTTGCTCTAGGGAAAAACAGAGTGGCTGCTCCCATCAACAATACACCAAAAAACTATAAATATCTGAAAATCAAGCCTCCATTCCACAGACAGACTACACTGCACAGACAAGCACCTGCTGCTCCTCTGCCAAGTCCATCTGGAGCATCTCTGTGAGATATAAATAGAAGTACAGGGCAGATTGCTCAGCCAGAACCAAACCACCCCCTGAGATGCAGAGCTGGACAGCTGTGCACATGGAGAGAGCAGCAGGGAAGAACATGCACAGCTGCCAGGATCTGGGCAGGAGCCCTGCTGACACATTCCAAAACAGGGTTTAAAAGCCTTTAGAGGACTCAAAGAGGTTACAGGGTGCTCCATGGAAAGGCCAGCAGCCCTTCCTGTGAGAAGAAAGTGGCCCCAGCTCCTGCTCGTTGCTCTGACCGCAGTGGCATTTCAGAAGTGGCTGTCATTGCACAGAAGGAGATATCTGATTGTGGGAGCCTTTAATTAACTATAACCCAGCCTACCGCTGGGAAACTGGTTTCAGAAATTCAAATGGAAACAGTGCTTTTTTAATTATAACCAACACAGCCCCAGTGAGGCAAGGCCAAAGTCTGGGGAGCAAGGGTTTGGCTGTTTGGGGGTGTTGAGGAGGGCTATGCTCACATCCTTGGCATCCTGCTTGGCACGAAACTGTGGCACTCATATTTTCTGAAAAACCCTTTGCCCAGGATTCTTCTCCTGGGAAGCTGAGAAGCCTCAGAGAAAAAGGAAAACAATTCTTATCCCATTTGCTTCTCCTGTGTTTTGCTGCTTTGGAATGTGGTTGGAGATTGTTTATCCAACAGGTGATTGTTTCATTGGTTTCATGTGAATTGTTTTAACTTAATGGTCAATCAGGGTCAGGCTGTGTCGAGGCTCTGGAAAGAGTCATGAGATTTCATTAGTATCTTTTAGCCTTCTGTCTGTATTCTTTAGTATAGTTTAGTATGCTTTAATATAATCTAGTATCATAAAAGAATAAATTAGCCTTCAAGAACATGGAGTCAGATTCATCATTCCTTCTTTCATCTGGGGATCCTGCAAATACAATGCACAACTGCAAAGGTTTGGTCAGACTTAAGCCAGGCCTGGCAGCTGAAACTGTCTGAAAAGTAACAGATTTTCTTTCTGACTCCTACGCTCACAGAGATGCAGATCACATTGATCATTTCTGGGATGAGATGAACAATTTCACCCCAACCCAGGCCATGAAGCAGGCCCAGTGAAGATCTTGAGCACATTTTCCTCCCCCTTTAGGAGGTGGCAAGTGGTTTTTCACTACAGATCTAGAAGTGGAAGCAGAAGCAATAGAAACTCCAGAAGTGGCAACTTTCAGTACACTGCATAGCTCCTATGGGGTTAAGAGCATAAGATGCAATTCTCACTCTTGAGGACATGGCAGGTGATGTCTTATCCCTTCCCTTCTATCTTCCCATATTCTGGCATGACTGTAATGAATTCCAGGCTTGCAGCAAGAGGCAGGGGTCAGAGGAAAAAGCCTTCAATAGTGAAGGCCACTAAAAGCACACCAGGTTGCCCAAGGTAACTTTGAAGTTCCACTGAAGGTTTTTGAGCTAACATGTGTCAGGAACAGTTTTGCTCAAGCTTGACACAGAGCTGGCAGGTTTTGGGTGGATCTTGGGGCAAAAGCCAGACCCTGCCAAACTATTTTCTGTGCTGCTTTGAAGTTCAGCAGTGTTATTTATTCATTTTAGAGGGCTGACTCCTGTAGTGAAGACAGACATGTCATGTCACAGCCTAACAGTGATATCTGTCAGTACCAGCACCCTGCTCTCAGGGCAGGGGTCCAAGGAAAACCTCCACTGTCCACATGGTCACACACCAGAACTCGAGATGGCACTGCTTCTCTAGTCACATTTCTGGAAATAAACAACCTGCTCCAGTTTTGAGCTTGGCCCCTCTTTCAGCAGGGGGTGGAAAAGCAGCCTCCAGCCAGCCACAGGGATTAACTCAGTTGGTTAGAGCATGGTGCTCATAATGGGTCTGATCCCCACATGGGCCATTCCCTTAAGTGTTGGACTCCTGATTCTCGTGGCTCCCTTCCAACTCAGAATATTCTGTAATTCCTTGCAGCTCCATGACCCAAGAAGCCTGTAAAGCATTTTTTCTCACAAAAACACACTTCATGGGAAAGTGCTTCGAGAACATGTGCCTTTCAGTTTTCAGATCTCTGCAGTGCAGCTGACATGAGCTCCTTGCTGGAGCCTTTGCTGTGCAGCAGCTGTACCAAACACCCCGCTTTGTCAGGGTGGAATAGATGAGCTGGCTCTTCAGAACATGGCTCAGGCAAACAGGAGGGAGATTCTAGTGCCACACTTAGCAACTTGTTTCAGAACCCGCCTGTGATGCTGTCAGAGGCTGGGTGCTTTCTTCAGATCTGAGATCCACAGAGCTGCCCCAGAGTTTCTAGCAAACAAACATATTGCTTTCATTTTACACCAGAAGCATCACAACTATCTGGGAAATCTCCCTCCCACACCCCCCAGGCTGTATTTTGGGTGGCTTGATGATCTCACCACCACACAATTACTAAGGTTAAACACTGCTTTTAAGTACTCTCATGTAAAAGGTGAACTTTTAAGCTCTGACTCACTGATCAGCTTAAATACAGGGGAAAAAAAAGCAGCTAAAAGAAATGGACCAAAAGGAATTGTCCATCTTTTCTCACCCACTCTCCTCAGAACCACACACTGCCAGACCTACCTACAACTGCTCCCATCCTGCCAGGCCCTGCTGCAGCTCTCATTGCCTTTCCCAGTTTCTTCATAATGCTGGAATGATCTTCTCATGAAGAGAGCCACCAATACCTGTCCAGATACTGCCTCTTGCTAGGCCTGACTCCACAGCACATCCCAAAGGGGATGCAGGAAAGCCAGGAACACAGGGACAGCTGCACAGCCCATTGTTACAACACTGGTGCTACACAAACAGTCACAGCAGTCAGGAAAGGAAGTTATAAAAACAGTAATTGGGAAGAAACATTGAGGATCTGCACCCTCCTCAGGCCTGGGGGTACAGCAGAGAAAACTTCACAAGAAATATGACAAGCCTCCCATCCAAAGACCTTCCAAATAGGAAAACCAGAATGACGTGGAACCATGAGCTTCCCCTTTCATATTCCCCCAGAAGAAGCTGTTTCAATTCCCTTCATCTGGAGGCACAGTAAGTGAGTCACACTTCAGCAGGTACCTTCATGTTTGAGGTCAAAGCCAGGTCATGTAGTAATTAAGACACTTTAATGGAATTCTCTTGTTATAATAAGCCAGTTCCCAGAGCTGACTCAGGAATACAGCAGAGCACCTGAAACCCAGGTGGAATTTGTCCTTTTACACAGTCATCTGCACATCTCCCATGTGGAGAGGTGTGGCTGCATAATTTCATAATGAAGTAATATAAGGCTACGTATTTTTACAAGGAAGTGACAGGAGAGATTTGTTCATGCTGCAAATCCAAGGAGTGTTCAACACCAAGACAATTCCCTTTTTGCCTTGTTTAGTCAGTTTCTAATCAGAAGTTCCCCTGGTAGAAGAGGAACATCAGCTTACAGAATTGCTCATCTTCACAAGAGCCCACCCCATAACCAGTTAATCAAAAGGATCCCACCAACTGCAACAGAAGCTGGACAAGGCCTCTGGAGTCTGAGCTCAGGAGGAAAACTACCTGAGAGGTGAGGGCAAGGAGACAGATTCTCCATGCTCACAAAAGAAGACAAAAGCACACCTTCTTTAAAATCAAGTCTTTCCACTCTCACATTTATTTTTCCTAAAAACAGTCCTTGCAGATGTGTCTTGTTTCTCTTTCCCAATTCAGTGGCATTGCTGCAAGTCCTCCACAGCACGTGGCTCTGGGGAAGCACAGGCAGTGTCCCACAACTCAGTCCCATTTCCATAGGAAAAGCTTTCTCATAAATCACATCATCCTGGAGATGCTGACACAGGTTTGTAAGGAGCACCTGAATGACAAGTGCCAGGAGCAGGCTGGAGCCAGCTGAGGGCTGGCAGGGCTGGCCAGCCCTAGCAGAGCAGGAGCCCCTCCTTCATGGCCAGGCGCTGCCGATGGATCTGGTCCTGCTGCAGCTCCTCGTGGTTCGGGTGCCAGAGTTTCATGACAATCCTCTCAATGTTTAGAGCATAGACTGTGTGTGCAGGGATCACTTCTTTGTGCACCTGGAAAGGTATGGTGGGAAACGAGCTGCACACTTCCATACACATCTGCCCGTGTTACCAGGGAATAGCCACCCTGTACCACAGGGGCCAGCTCTGCAGAGTGGGAACAAAGGGAGTCCCACAGGGAGAGCTGCTCCCTGCCAGCACTGCCACAGCAGCCAGCACAGCACAACCATCTCTCACACCATGGTAAAGAAATTGTAATTTTGCTCCTGGGGTGGCAATCAATAATTGATCATCAAAACCATAGAAATAACAATTCTGACTAAACGGGAGATGGATGCTTGATTACAGCTCTGTGGTCTGTATCCACAGCTGTCAGACAAAATCCCAAGGCCTGTTCACAACAGCACAGATCATCAAGGGGGAATTTCTAACAACTAATTTTAGACATTCAAAGTAGGCAATGCCCCCACAGCTGCCAGAGAGGGAGGGAACCACAGCCATACACTGCCAATGAAAATTCACCCAGCTGACCTGAAATGCCTCCCCAGGGCTGGGGTGATCACAGCCAACCCACTGCAGTGCCCTGCATGCCAGGACCAAGTATTCCTCTAAGTACCCAGGTGGAACATGAAGAGAAAGAAGGGACATGACAGGTATTTTGCTGCAGCACTGTCAAAATCTGTCCAGCTCAGTTCTGATATAATCACTGCAACCTTGCTGCTGAGGAAGAGTTCGCCCATCATGCACAGCTGTGAGATAGGGATTTCCTCATCAGCTCTGTGACCAAGGGGATCAGAACAGGCATTAAACCAGGAGTTAACAATGGGAACAAACCAAAGCCAAAGAATCTGAGAGGCAAAGAAGGAAAGAGACTATGGGAAGACAAAACAAATCCCCCTCCATGCACATAAACCACATCTAAGACTGGCAGCTGGCAGCCAGGGCAGTGCTGCATGTGACACGAAGGTGTGACATGACTAGCTTACCTGCAGTGCCTCAAAGAGGTCGTACATGTTGACTGGAGGCAGGGATGCAGGCAGGGTCTCCCCAGAGCAAGCCAGGAGCAGGGCTGCCTGCTGCTCAGCATCATCAGGAGCAGGCGGGGGGGCCAGGCTCTGACCCGCCGAGGGCACCGTGCTGCTCGGGGGGCTGGGGGCAGAGAAGGCAGAAACATCCCAGTCACAAAACCAGCACCAGCTGTGCCTGTCATACAGCAGGAGCCTTGCTGTTCTGCACCACCTGATGTGGTACGTAAAATTATTTCAGCTCTAATAAAAATTTATTTTGATTTTAACAAGGAGAGTGTACTGACCCTCAGTGTGCTGCAGCCCTGCTTAAATGGTCTTGGTTGTGCAACGTTTTGTTACTTGCAGCCAATAGTTCCTACCCAGCATAAAAATTAAGGCACATTAAGCTGCAACACTGGCCGTTAGGCAGAGTTGTTTGTAGTGCTTCTACCCAGCATAAAAATTAAGGCACACACAACATGAAGCTGCAACACTGGCCGTTAGGCAGAGTTGTTTGTAGTGCTACAATCAAATCTTCAAACACCCACGACCTCCTGTCAACTGCAAGAAGCTGCCACAGACAAACAAAACTGCCTTCTCATACACAAACGCTGCCAGACGCACTGCACAAACTCTTTGACACCGAGACTCCAAACAGAAGGACCTCAAAGCCCTGCTAACTGGAAAGATGTGCCACAGAACCATAAACACATTTGCATGCAGGAAATGACAGGATGGCAGTGTCCTGCAGGTCCTCACTGACATTTTAATCCTATGGCACAACAGCCGTGCCTCCACAAAGGCAGAGAATTGCTGTGTTGCTGATGTTTCCAAAAAGCAGTAATAAATTGCTGGACAAGCAGAGGTAAGGGAGAGAGAGGAAACACTGTCCCTACAGTCCAGTGCTGGGAAATTCCCATATTCTCACTCCCTGTTTTGCTGTACAATCCTCCATACCAATACCTTGCTAGTTTGTGAAAGCAAGACACCATCAATACTCATAAAAGATGCAACTGAGCCATGGAGTAGTTCCAAGACTAACAAAAACCAGTGTGCTGCCAGCTCCTTACCACTCAATTAAGTTGTTATAAGCAACAACACTGTTCTTCAGATATGGCTGAGGGTTAACATTGCTTCCAAAGGCATACTTGAAATGGCCATCCCTCAGACGATAGGCTTTCCTCCTGGATATCACAGAGGTCAGAATGTCCTTAAGGTGGTTCTGCAAGGAAAACCAATCTTGTGACACGTGCTGATACATTCACTCATGGATAGAAGGGCCTCAGCAAATGGCAAGACAGAAGCAGTGCTGCTATGACCACCTAAAGATGGAAGGGAGCCAATATCTGGACAAGCTACAGGAGGTTTTCATTATCCAACCCTTGGATACAGAGAACATGGCACTTTATGAGTACTGTAAGCATCAGCCTGTGAACTATACTTTAATATGTGATGTCCTGCTTCAAATGTCAAAGGGGTGTCTTCAATGCTAGGAAATTCCCACCTTCTGATTCAGGTTAAGATTTCATAACTGACACCAGATGTTACACTTGAACTGAAATACACCCTGAAATGACAGTGAAAAGCCCCTCACTCATCTTTATCATTTGCCTGAACAGTGCTGGAGAAGGAACTGCCTGAAAAAAAAACAAACAAGCAGACAACTTCTTAATTTGGCCTCATTCCAGATGGGGAACTCGGGTTGGCCTCCACATGCTGAGTGTAGAAAACCATCCACACATCAATGCTCCAAGCAGTGGCTGTGTCACTCCTGGGATGTGTACAGTGGTGCACCACCAATGGCCAAAGCCAAACTAAGACTTCACCTGGATCAGGTATCACTTGATCATGTCCCTTCATGGCCAGGCCAGACTCTGTGCCTGTAACAGATTGCTTTTAATAGAACTGGTCAAACTGGCATTCCCATTCTGTTCCTGTTTTTAAGTGACAGGAACAGGATTTTCCACAACAGCTACTTCGGCGTGCCTGGGGTACTGTGCAAGTACATCAAAATTAACACTTGCAGGCAGAAGTGCAAGACTTTACATCTAGGGCATGAGATTCTCCATTCTCACATTGCTCTGGGGGCAGAAAGGCAATTGGAGAACAATCAGAGCAGCACATTTCCACCCATGCAGGAGCACAACACCCCAGACTGCAGACAGAGCCTTTTGCTGCTGGTTCATGAGACCACTGCAGCCCCCCAGCCCAGCCTCACCTCCACAGCATAAACAACAGCTGTCACTGCATCCTCGGTGACATTGTCCAGCCCATGCTCATAGGCAGTGACAATCATCCTTCCTTCCAGCTGGCCACGTGTTGGGAGCATCATGGTGTGAGAGCACAGCTTCAAATCATCATCCTCCTGAGGATCCTTGGCCACAAACTGCTGGGCTCCCGACAGCGGGTTCTGAGGCTGGAACCGGTGCTGGCAGAGACACAACATTAAAGCATAAGATAACAGTCATTCAGGGGACACCCCTTCTCCAGTCACAAAACTTACACCCATAAAAAATCCTGAAAAAATCCTCCCCAATGGCTTGTGACTGAAGAAATTGGCAAGTCAGTGTTGGTATCCTTTCACTGGCCTTGTCCAGTAGCACCCCAAACCACCTGAACTTTGGGTATCCACAACACACTGCAATCAGAAATCTACACACCACATGAAGACTCACCTTCTCTGGTCTCATTTGTTTGATTCTCCTGGGAGCCTTAAATGCAGTCAGTGACTGTCCTTTTTATCTCCTTTCACACAGGCCAGTGACTGGGCTATCACATCTCTCAGACACCTTCTGCGTTACTCTTGTTTAGTAACTTCTTGTACAGAAGGGTATATTTTTACTTACTATCTGTACAGCTACCCTCCAGATTAAAACCCATGATCCTAAACTTGTGTGATTGATTCTTACATTTCTCTAATGCTTTAAACTTAGCCCAATTCCAGCACTAATTTCATGCTCCAGTCTCCCTGTGTACTTTCACTACTCTAAGCAGAGCTGTGTTACAGAACAGCCACTGAGATGGATTATGACTATTTTTCAGAAATGACTCAGTAATTTGGCAAAAATACTCATCACAGAACAGGAATTCATACTAGAAGGTGGCATTTCCCTGGCCATATGTATTCCAGCACAAATCCTTGGCTGCATTGTGTCCCAAGCTCTGAGTGCCTGTGATGGCTCCTCAGTACCCAGATAAAGAGGGGACCAAAGCAAATGGAAATTATTGATCCTTGAGCCCAGCCATGTGCTTGGCCCAGCTCTGACCCACAAGGAAACAGACTCATCACACTCCCTCTACTTTCCAGTGGCTGTGGAATGGAGATTGCTGCAAGGCTTTTATGGGGCACCAGGACAAACACACTCTAAATATGAACAATGAATATGCAGCAAAGTGGATTTCTCACATCTTAGTTTCAGGCAAGAAAGGGGGGCTGCTTTAGTCAAAGGACAGTGTGGCATTTAACTCAGAGTGAAAAACCAATCCACCCACTGGTGATGTGAAAGCAGGTTTCCCTCCTCATAATTCTAAAGATTTATGCTTTCATTACAGGAAAGTCACATGCCTGGAAAAAAGACCTTCAAAATGTAAGCAACTCTCAAGAGGAATGTGCTTTGGGAGAGCAGGAGCCAGCTGGAATGGACTTGTGGTCATTCACAGCTGGTCTTCTGACCAGTGAGGAAAACATTATGAAATACCAAGGCACTTCCAAGTTCACGCTACTCAGGAATTCCACTAATACCAAAAAAGCCCATTAATCATAACATGCACTTCATACAGTGCTTACTGCCAAGCATTCCTGAACATGTGTACAAACACACACCAGAAATCTGGTGTATCCCAGGGGTAGTGAGTAAAACAAATGCTAAGATTTCCATTACATCACAACTTGCTTCTCAAACTCTCATCTACTCACTGCTGAACTGAAAAGTTACAGTGAAGTTTTAAGACAGGCAAGGTAACACAGACTGAATTCAGAACATCACAATACAGGTTGCAGCTGTGAGCACTGCAAAGTAATTTGACAATTCCTAGATACAAGAAGCCTTCAGCTGGACTTGCATTCCTTAGGAACACTGGCCTCTAAAGTACACACACAGAGTGCCTAATCATAGTCCCTAGAAGGGCAGTATGCACCTTATCAAACCCTGCCTGTTGAAGAGATCCCAAATCTCACCAGGGGTCTCACCAGGCCCCCTCCACACTGGTCTGGAAGCACAGAAACAAGTGCAGAACGGGATGTGACAGTGCAAAGTCAACCGGATCTTGCACGTTTCTGTGCCACCTACCAGAAAATAGCACCTTTAAAAGGCATTCTCAGCTCTGAAACAATTTGACCTTCTGAAAACATTACACCCAGGATCTCACTTCTAACACTTGGAGAGTTAGTCAGAGAATTCTATCTGACTGCCTGAATAAACAGTAAATCACTTGTTTTAAGAATCTGGCAGATGTAATCTGGCACTTACATCGAACTTTTGGCGAACCGAAGAAATCTTTTTCTTCCCTTTGGGTTTTCCAGGTTTAGTTGCAGAGCCACCTGGCCACGGCAGAGATCCAGCACCTTCTACAAATCAAAAGGAAAAAGAAACCAAAGCAAACCAACCAACAAACAAACAACAAAATATAAACCAAAAACCGCAAAACACCCACTCAGTGTTGCCGATTGAGGGCCAGGATGAAACCCTTAACATTTAAGGGTTAAATGTTAAGCCCACCTGTTAAGCCTCAACCCAAAATCAACAGCCATAGCAAAGAGGGGAGAACACCTTTGGTAGCCCCTCCCTTCCTTTGTCAGCCCCTTGCTGCTTTGACTCACTCACAACACCCATGACTTATGTAGCAATTTCTGTCCACGCACCACACAAAACCCAGAGTGGAAGGAGAGAGATAAGCACAGCCTGTAAGAAAATCCAAACGAAAGGAACAAGCCGTTTGTTCCATCAGGAAGGTAAGAGCTTGCCTGGAGCTCTTGCCTGGAGGTGGGTTCTCCTCTCACCCACTTCTGGATCAGGTCAGATGCTAAACCATCTGAACTGAGCAGCCTGACTCCCCAGTTCTCCTTCTGCTTCAGCAAGATTTGTCAT
The DNA here is from genome assembly GCF_014805655.1 of Passer montanus. Taxonomy (NCBI): domain Eukaryota; kingdom Metazoa; phylum Chordata; class Aves; order Passeriformes; family Passeridae; genus Passer; species Passer montanus. The sequence continues at coordinate 1,110,631 of NW_024359944.1, read as the reverse complement.
GGATACTTATTGAGCATCACTACATCAAGCTGACTGCTCTGTTACACTGAAGAGAAGGAGAGGGGGGAAGAACTGCAGAGGCCCCTGAGCTCAGGAGCAGGATGTCACTAATGTGACCAGTGAAAAAACAGCTGAAAAAGAGGTTCCTGTTTAGTACTAATAAAAAAATAAATACGTTAGGTCATATAATCAGCTCAAAAGTCCACTGAGTGCTGTCTGCCAGCTACCCCTACAGCAGGCCAAACCACATCCTGATAATCACACAGCTCTTGGCAAGGACAGCCTAGCAAATTTCCTGCTGACAGGCTTACAGTATCTGTGAGCAATTAATTCCTTCAGGAACGTTGGCTTAGGACAGCACTGCACTGGATGTGCGTGTGCTTGCTGGCAGGGAACAAGTGCAACTTAGAGACTGGGCAGCCCTCTCGTGGCTGCAGAGCAGCCTGTGCTGTGTGCCTCCAGCACCCTCCTCCCCCAGCTCACCGCAAGTGAGCATCCTCTTCCTCTGGAGCACAGCATGCCCTGAGCATGTCCCAGCCCAGGGAGCCTGGGCAGCTCGGCTCTGAGGCACTTCAGCTGCCCCCAAAGCAGAGGCTGGAGCTCTGCTGCCAGGCAGTTCTGACAGCACAGCAATGCCTTGGACATTCCCTGGCCACACCTCAGCCAGAATTTGCCATTTCCTCTAGATAGGGACAAGAAGTGACAGCAAGCTTTCCACATCTCACCACCCACAGCCTGGCAGGCCTCACTGAGCACTGACCAACACCCAGCTGTGCTTCTCTCCTGCTGCCACAGCTCTAACCAATCTGTGGGTTTATCTCTGGCTGTCCCAACTATGTTTAATCTGCTGTAACGGAGAATTACCTATGGTTAATTTGCTGTAGTTAGGAACTCAAACACAATTCTACCACAGCCCTGTTTGTAAGGAATGAGGCTGGCTAGAAGTCCTTGGCTATGGGCAGCTTCCCACACTCACAGCTGGAGCACAAGCACCGTGTCCTCTGCTATGGAAAAAAAATAATTTCTAACAGGATCAGGCTCAGCTAGAGGATTCAGGTGAAGTTTTTGAATGGTCAGCTGCTAAAAAGGGATTAGAAACAACCTGCACACACAGAGATGGCACAGTCTCCTTATATTAAAAAAAAGTTGACCAAGAAGTTTAGTTACAACCTATTAGAGGGGTGGAAACCCATAGCCTACAAACCCTGTTATCAAAATCCACTGGTCAATTTAAGAAATTAAAAGATAATAAATAAAACCTCCCCAAAAACTGTAAGGCTGGTGTCACTGCTCATCAATACATCACAGGAGAGGCCATAATAATGGAGCATAGGAAACCACTGTGGAGAATCACATCAAGTCTCACACAGCTCCTTCACAGCCTCATTTGTGACCAGAGAAAGTGCAATGGAAGGAGGTGGAAATTGCAAACACTCTTTTCTCTGACAATATTCTACAGATATGATAGGTTACAGCTAAGTCTGAATTTTTAAAATACTTTTTAAGAAAAATAATACAGTAGGTTTTAAATTAAATGGCAACTAAATTTATAGGCTTTGACAGTAGATCTGAAAGATGTAACTTAATTGAATCTTAACATGCACATTTAACAAGAACTTAGCCAAACTCAGCTTAAAACAAGGAAAAGGTGAAATACAATATCCTATTCCCCAGTATAATGAGCCCATAGCACAATTTTTGGTTCCTTTTCCAGGTTTTCATATTACCAAGCCCAACTCGCAGGAGATGAAGAAAGCAAAATTTCCCTCTAGCATTCTAAGAAACCAGTACTTGCCTTCCTGGCCACAAATGACAAGGCTGGGTTGGCTCAGACATGAAACTTCAGAGATGAATGCAGCTTTTATTTAATCTTGCTGGCAAAGGAATCAGACCCTAAGAAGCCACAGCTGCTGCTCTGCCTTCAAAGATCAGCAAGAGATAAAAAGATTTTTCTAGGAGCTGCCACATCTCTGCATGGCACCATCACGATGGCACCAGCCAGTCCAGACAGAGCCTGTCAGGTTTGCCTACATGAGGAAAGGACAAAGAAACAGAGAAAGTCACCACAGAAAGAAGCAGACAGAGAGAAAACACACATTTCCCATGCCTGTCTTCTTCATCTTCAGTTTGGAGGGGGTTGTTTGTTTTAATCTTCTTGCAGAAATAAGGTTTTGGTCAGGTATTCTGCTGATATTTGGTTAATATTCTGCTGACTCTCCTCTGCCAAAAACTCACACTCCCATTTTCTCACTTTTCCTCCCTTCTCAGTACTCTGGAGAGAAGCAAACACAAGCAACCCGAGCCAATCTCACAGTTGAAAGCCCTCTAAGCAAAGCCTATGGACAAATGATGAAATAAAATGCTCCTGTTATTCCACATGAGTTCTAACTCACTGAACCATATTTTAATTGGCTTCAGACTACTATTAAATAAATTAAATCCTTACACCAGTAACTCAAGTGTTTGCAACTGTCTCAGTTTCCTTGCTAACATTTAGCTAAGGAAGGAGGTAACAATTCAAGCAAGATACATATTAACTCAAGAAACCCAGCTATCCCGAGAGCTTGCAACTGTCCAACGAACAAGGTCAGCTTAGTAAGCAACTCCATGCAAGGTTAAGAAGGGATTTAAACCAGAGTCCTTTTGGACAGAATTTTTTGGGGAAGCAAAAAATCCCAGTGTGCTGGTTTGGGGAGGAAGAGGGTTAATTTGTTCCATAGCAGCTTGCACAGGACTACGTTTTGGATGTGTGCCAAGAACAATGCTGGTGACACAGAGATGTTTTCATTCCTGCAGAGCACAGAGCCAAGGGATTTTTTGATCCTCACCCCATCCTACCAGCTGGGAGCCTGGCAGTGCACAAGGACCTGGGAGAGGACACAGCCAGGAGAGCTGGATGATCATCCTTCACATCAGAACAGACAACACACCTCCCTGCCTCTGCACCACCGAGCCCTAAAATGCCCTGTGCCAGAGAGGCTGTGCAACTGGGATTTCAAGTTGTTTGGGTGAGCGACAGCCTGAGCAGAGAAGAGGGGGAAATGCAAAGCATCCTCAAAAAGGGTGACATTCGCCAAGTGCTCCCCTAAATCCCAGGTGGAACCACTAGTACAAGAGGCAGCAAAATTGGGATCAGATGGGTTTGTTTGCATGGTTCAACATTTACTGTAATCACTCCTGAAAAATACCTTCCCCAAGGGCTCTTATTCCAACACAGTACAGTATCAAGTACAACTTTATCACTGACCACATGGTTACTTTCCCCTTGCCTCTCACACAAGGGTGGAAAGTACATCCAAGTGCCTCACAAACACTGCTTTAAAGTTACTTATTTCCATGAATCATGAAGTAAACACCTTCTACCCAAAAGACAGTGGTCAGGACAAAAGCCTGTTAGCTTTCCATTCTTACATGGAGGGGGAAAAAAGAGAGATAAAACCAAACCACAACAACAAAAAAAAAACACCTAGTAGGTGTCAGACTGGCATCTAGGGGAAGAAAAAGAAATCTATCTAGATGTCAAAAGCTAGTATGCCACTGATACTGCATTTTCCTGGGCTTGCATGTACAACCCTCCACCACACAGAGCTGATAGGGAGCTCTTGCCTGTAAGAGATCTCCCAGTTGGTGGCCCAGAAAGAGGTACCTCAGCACAGATCAGCCCCCAGATCACTGGGAGACTGCAATGACCTGTGGACAGCACAGCTGAGCTGCTAGAGGGGACTAGCAGAAAGCACTGTTAGCTCCAGAGCACCAAACCACATCTTTAAGACCCCACACCCATGATTAAAGTGACCTTTTTCAAGCTGGCTTACGCAGTCTGTGGACACAGAGCCAGCCAGAGCTTGCCTGAAAGCCCTGGAGGTGACCAGCACTGGTGGCCAGCTGGCTCACCACCAATGCTGCCCCTGACCTGCTGAACCACCACAGCCAGGCTTCTTCCAGGGCTCTGAAGAGAGCAGCTGCCATGGGACAAGAGAAAACAGCCTCCAGGAACTAGAAATTAAAGAAGGTCAGGCAGGAAATAAGGAGCATATGGAAAGCACGAGTGGAGCAGCACCCTGCTCTGTGCTGGGGCTCCCACCTTCAACACAATCCCAACCAGCCTTGGAAAGGGACACCCAGGAGAGTCTGCTGAGGAATCCTGGCCAGACAGCTGCACACCATCACTAAGGGGCATAAAGAGAATTAACAGAGAGACAAATGACAATCAGGACAGCTGAGCCCAGAGCAGGCACACAGGAATAACAAACCCCAACCTCAGCCACATGGTAAGAGCCTCTAGCCTGACCACTGCCTCTGAGAAGCAAGACCTCTGAGCTGTGAGCTGCACCCCAACATCACAGCAGCTCACTGCTGAGCTCAGAGCACAGGCACTGCCTCCCTCCCCTCCTCATTCAGACTCAGCTGCTCTGGTGATCATCAGGGGAATCACTGTTCCTCTGTGTTCTTTTTATAATCCAGCTGTAATTAATTGCTCCAAGTTAAAGCAAGGAGCAGCAGGTTCAGACATAAACCTTCTGATTTACACAAGTCCAGCTCCCTACAGGGAACAAGTTTAGGACACTCAAGGTGTTTTTGGAAGTTCAATCAAGAGCAAACAAAGCAAGTTTGGAGGTGGGGGCAATTAACATTTAATCAGCACAGCTGGTAGAGTTAAGGACCAGCTCCAACGCAAAAACCTGTGGGCATCTATGAATTTTGCATTATTTTCTCTAGCTGGAGGTGCCTCAGTAATAGGTATTCTCTCAAAAACTCATCTCTCAGGTCTCAGCCCATATGAGCTGCAACCATTTTCTCTCCCTTCCTACACAGCAGTTCCACATCTTGAATTGCAGCTCAGCTGCCCTTGCTAACACATCTCTGGATTGAGAGGTCTTTTGGAGACCAAACAAAACACACCTGCAACGCTGAGGACAGCCATTCTAGACACTCACAAAGGTAAAAGGTAATTCTAGATGCTCACAAAGTTAAGATGTTAACTATCTGCAGATATCTGGGTTAATATGTCATAGCTCAACCAAGGCTACCTGTAAGCACTTTTCTATCAGATATGTACTTGAAATCAAGATGAGTCAGGAAAAGTCAACTCTGCACAACGACCAGGAACAAAGTTCAGAGGAGAGGGAAAGAGGTAAGCAAAGCACATCAAAGAGAAGGCTGCATCTGCCTCGACCCTTCAGCTGACAGCACACACCAACCCAGAAATCAACCCAGATTATCACAGGCAGCAATTCAGCATCAGCCTCTAACCAAGCACACACAGCTTAGTCATAGAAGCATCTCTACTGAAACATCATTTTGCTACATCTCTACCTGTGTGGCAAAAAAACTCCATTAATGTTAAGGCTGAGGACACTGGGGTACTGTGCACACACACCCCCAAACACACAAGTGGCAGGCACAGTGTTACACCAAGTGTTTAATGAGGCTTCTCAGGACTCACCTGGGGCAGAAACCAAGATCTGGCATCGGGTGAGAATAGCCAGGAGGAAATCATTATGAGAATGGACTGTGCAGAGAGAGAGAGAGAGCTCATTAGCAGCACATCAGTGCCCAGAGGCACCCCCTCAAAGCCATCCTGTAAGCTTTCCCACTGTTGTGTCCTCCCCACCTGCTCAGTCAATTTTCAATTTAAGTTTTTTTGGGGAGTTTTCTGCTGTGGACTGAGACTCTACTACTATGACAACAACACAGAGGATACTACACACAGCACAGAAGCAATGAGGTCACTTCTCAGTATTACACACACACAGTGCATTACAGCTACTTGACAAGTCTGGTGTATTCAGCCAGCCAGAGGAGCAGCAGTCCCCTCTTGCCATGCAGGCACCCCGCTGTAGTGCTTTTGGTTTTGCCACAAAACACACCAAAATGAGAACCACAAAGATGAAGTCAACTCAAATAGGTTCTAACAAAACAGAACTTAATTGCAGAGGTTTTCCGGAATATAGAGTAAATGTGCACAAGAGAAAGTGAAAACAACTTCAGAGGGTTCCAGGATCCTCTCTGGAGTCTGGGCACCAAAAAACTCCCTGCCCTTCCCTACAGGGATCACAAACATGGAAACCACAAGGAGCTCAGCAACGCCCACCCATGTCTGCAGCCACACAGAGAAGCAAGGACCGAGGACTCTCACCCTTCAGCAGCCCACCTGCAGTGCCGAAGGGCAGGAAGGACCTGCCTGCTGCAAATGCACCCTGCTGGATCCAGGGCTCCCTCCCTGCTCCAGCTGCAGCCAAAGGCAAAGTGCAGGAAGGACTGCATCTCCACAGTAGCATTAAAAATGGCTTTTTGGTTGCTCGAACAGCATGTTTTACATTTTTATCACAAGGCCAAATTGTCTGTCAGTGCCGGGGTTACACAGGGACTTCCCCATGCAGGCCAGGGCACCTCCCACCACTTTAACCCCATTGCTGCCGGAGCCTGGCCACCGCTTCTTCCCTCACAAGCACCTTCCCGGTTCGGGAAGCACCGCGGAGCTTCCCAGGCCTGGCAGGGCAGGGAAACGAACCCCAGGCGTTATTTTACCATTGTCTTGCGTGAGCAGCCTGCGCGCCTCCAGGTCGAACTCCTCCTTGCTGATCTTCTGCTTGAACCAGAGCTTCAGGTTGGCCCAGTACCTCGGGAAGAGCAGCGAAGCACAGAATCAGTGCGGCTGGAAAAGACCTCCGGGATCGCGGAGCCCGACCTCGGCTCTCTCCTCCAGCCCCTCCGGGGAGGCGCGGGCAGCGGAGCGGGAGCGCTGCTCCCACACGCGGGCTGTGCACGGGCACGGCAGGACCCGGCCCCGCTCCCCCCGCTCCCCGAGGGCACTCACTGCTTCACGTTCTCGCCCAGCGCCTCGCTCAGGCTCTTCTTGGCCGCCTCCAGCTCGCTCACGTAGGTCGCCATCGCGGCCGCCGCCGCCTCAGCGCCTGCGCGTGCCCGCGCTCACGTGCCCGCGCAGGCGCAGAGCGGGCGGCTCCGGGAGCAGCGCCGGGAATTGCAGCGCCGGGAATTGCAGCGGGAATTGCGCCGGGAACCGCAGTCATGCCGGGGCTGCTGCTGGGGGATGAGGCGCCCAACTTCGAGGCGGACACCACGCAGGGTCGCATCCGCTTCCACGACTTCCTGGGAGACTCGTGAGCGCTCGGGGATGCGGCGGGAGCGGGGTGGGGTGTCCGCGCCGCCGGGTCCCGGGGGGCCGGGGCGGAGCGGGACCGCTCAGGAAGGAACGCGCTGTTCCTTCCTCCCCACGGTGGGTCCCGTGTCACGCCGTTCCGGGGACCCGCTCCAAAATGCGGGTTTTCCTCGTGGAGCCGGGGGACCGGGCACGGCGGGATTCCCGGTGGGCAGAATCGCCCGTCCCCAGCGTCCCCGGAGCCGAGCAACCGAGGAGAGGGGAGGCAGCGCGGCAAAGCCCGGCCTGCGGGCACGGCGGGATTCCCGGCGGGCAGAATCGCCCGTCCGCGGAGCCGAGCAACCGAGGAGAGGGGAGGCAGCGCGGCAAAGCCCGGCCTGGCAGAGCGGCGCTTCCCGGGGCCGTGCTGGGGACGGGCTCGGTGTCGCGGAGGTGTGCGGTGACACGGGGCTCGGTGTCGCCGGAGCACGGAGGTGACACGGGGCTCGCGTCCTGCGGCACCGCTCCATCCCCGGCGCGGGCACGGCGCCTCCGGGACGCGCTCCCGGCAGCGCTTGGCAGGCGTGAATCAGCCCCTTCTGCCGGCGTCGTGAGCAAAGGGCGAACAGAGAACGCTCTGAGCTCCAGCCCTTCTGAACTGGCTGTTCCGGCCTGAGCACACCTTTCGTTCTGCTCGCTGCTGTTTGCTCAGTTATTGTCCGAAGAGGCTCGTAGCTCCAGTGGGAGGCGGCTGCCCCGTGAATTCCTGGTGACCCGTGGCAGTCACACGGCTCTGGCAGAGCTGCAGGGCCCTCACTTGATCCCTGCGGCTGCATTCCCAAGTCTCTCAGACAGGGCTTTCCCCGCCTGCTGTGGTGCTGGGTGAAAATCAGTGCAGTAAGATCTGTGTGATTTGAGCTGAGAAATTGTGGAAGGAGTCTCTGGTGGGGAATTCGAAGTGCTTTGCTTTAGCCCTGGGAAGTCCTGAGAGCCTTTTTGCTCCAGCTCATCCTGCTGGGCTGCGTTGCTGCCTTTCTCTGTGCACTGCTTACCTTACCTGGGTAGAGTAGGATTAGCATTTGCCTGCTCTAAAGACTCAAAATCCATTGCTGCCAAGCTGTGGGCAGCAGCGAGATGGCTGTGTCATGGCAACAGGAGCCAGAATGTGATGTTGTTAACTTCTGGCCTCCCCTGCTATTGATTAATTCTTACCTTTTAATGAAGTGCAGCTCACAGCAGCAGCTGGGCTAAGGCTTGGTCCTGTCCCATTCTCTTGAGTTGCATGATACACATTTGTGTGTGTCTCCTGGTGGAGGTGAGGTGCAGGGGTAGTGAATCAGTGAAAATGTCTGCCCATGTCTGCAATAACCTGGCTGGCAGGCTGGCCAGCCATCCCTCACACCTGGGGTCTCTGGGCTGCTCTGTACACGTGGCTCCCCCAAACTTCCTCACACATCACGGTGTCCACCTCCTGTGAACAACCAGGGGCTACTCCAGCATCTCCCACAGGGTCCTGGGGCAGAGTGGGGAGTGAGGTGCAGGGAGTTTCTCAGAGCCGGGCTTATCTCATGGAAGTTTCTAGTGATAGGGAAGGAAGAGTTGCCGGGGCAGGAATGCCTTATCAGAGGGACGAGCTGTTCCTGCACTCCACGCCGTGCAGGCTGCACAGCTTTGTGTCTGCAGCACAAACCTGACCTTCACAGCAGCTGCTTCCCTCCCGTTGCAGGTGGGGCATCCTGTTCTCCCACCCGCGGGACTTCACCCCCGTGTGCACCACGGAGCTGGGCCGGGCGGCCAAGCTGGCCTCCGAGTTCAGCAAGCGCAACGTGAAGATGATCGCGCTCTCCATCGACAGCGTCCAGGACCACCTCTCCTGGTGCAAGGTACGGGCTCTGGGGAGGCCTCGGGGCCAGCTTGTGCTGCTGCCTCACTCCAAAGGCTGCAGGAGATGCCCACGCAGGCTTGGGGGTACAAGTGGCACATCCCAAAGCGTGGCAGTGCTGAAATTCAGAGCAGGAGTGGGGAAGGTCTTCTCCATCTTTGTGGAGCACCCCACAAAGTCCAGGGCGCTCTTTGCACTTTGATCCTGATGCCTTGTGCAGGCTGGCCTAGAACAGAGACTAGACAGAGTTAAAGAATAAAGTAGGGATTTATTAAAAGGCGACAGCGGATCCACCTTGGGCAGCACAAGAGCCCAGCCAGGGCTACACCGAAGATGGGCCCAAAATGGTCACAAAATGCACAAATGGTCATGGGGATCTCTCTCTGCTCCATTTGCATATTGGAGTTAATTGTCCAATTCCAGCCTTAGCCCATGCAGTCCCATCCTTCTTGTTTTTCTCTCTTCAGCCCACGTTGTTTGTGCTCTTGGGCTGAGATTTGGATCATCTGTCCTTGGTCCCCAGCTGCAGAAGGAATTGTTTTGTCTCCCTACTCTGTGCACAGAGCTCACCATCCCCTAATATGAATTCCAGACCCACACATTAAAGCAGGACAGAATCTGAAATATATAAAAGCTAAAACCTGAAGCATCAATACAAGAGGAAAGCAATATTACTGCTGTCCCAGCACTACTGAAAGGGTTAAAACGTGTGGAGGTGATGCCAGAACCTCAGAGGAAGGCAACCTACCCACAGACCCTCAGGAAGTTCTGTAATAGGAAAGGAAAAGAGGCATCAGAAGTGAGGACAAAATTGCAGTTCATGCTTGGTCAGGGAGGAGAAAACAGAGGACAAACAGAGACATGTTAAATAAAAGACCACAAATAGGAGAACATGAGGCAGCATTAAAAAAATATGGGAATGGATAACTCGGTGAAGGAACTTGCAAGGAACTAAAGAAGACTTCAAAGGCAAACCTGTGTGTGCTACCAGGGAGAATGGTTCCAGGGCTAGAGGTGGTAGGGGTCTAAAATGAGTATTTCAGACAGAAATGGCCAGAGTGCAAAAATCCCTGGGTGAGTTACCTGCCACCCTCTTAGCTCTTAAAATTGGGAATGTTCTCACATATTTTCCAGGGGTGAGAGGTGCTTGCAGTAAGAGGCATTAAAGGGGAGAAATTTCTACACTCAGTTGGACATTAGTTCATGACTGACTGGCTTTAGAAATTAGCTAATTGCCTTATTGCTTAAATAAACCTTTGTACCTGAGTGGTGCATGGCCAATGTCCCAGCAAGCCTCAGAAGGGCCTGGGAAAAGCAATGTACAAATCCCAGTAAATGAGATTTCTGGGCTGCTCAAACTGGCTGAAACCAGCAGTCCAATTAGCAAATAACATGTCATTAGCCAGAACAGAACATTTGTGTTGTGCTTTTGTAAGGGAGACTCATCTGCTGGCTGGCCAAAGCTGAGGTGTTAGGGTGTTTGCTGACTTCTGCAAAGCCTTTGAATTTGCAAGCAGCTTTTCCATGAAGTCAGCTCTGTGAAGGGCAGGCTCTTTCTTGCAGGAAAGCAGGAATTTGTGTCAAGGGAGGGAAGTGCTGAGCTCTCTCAGGGCCTGCAGGGAGGTGTGGGGTTCAGCAGACTCAGGTGATCTGAAAGAGATGAACAGCGAGCTGACTCTGCTGATCCTGTGGAGTTATTCACACAGCAGAATCTCAGGTGAGACCAGGAGAAGTTGCAGAACAGCCTTGATGCTGGCAGAGGGGAGGCAGAGCAGGAAAGCCTTCCAGGAAAACCACGGAGAGGCAGTGACTGAAGCTGTGGTGAGCTTTCTGTAGGCTGGGAGAAGCCTTGGAGCCAGAGGTTTGGAAGTGTCAGCTCAGCACCTGTCAGACAAACAGGTGAAAATCCTCCAGAGCCAAAGATCCAACTGGTGAGGACAAATCCACAGAAGGCTGGAGTGTCCCATGCAGCCTGTGTTTCACTGGCTTGAACTCAGAAGACCCAGAACTGAGCAAAATTTTGGGCAGAACCCTGTGTGCAGCATTCCCAAACACAGCTCTGCTTCCTGTCTGGATGAAGCTGCTTTTACCTGGAGCACAGCCTGCAAGGAAACAAGTGGGCAAGAGGGGTGGCTGAACTCCTGCATGAAACAACAGAGAAACGTCTCTGCTTGCTCTGCTGCCAAATGTCAGTGGGCAGATGAGATCTGCCTGGAGAGGTGGGGCCAGAGTGCAGCCAATAATCCCTGTGTCACTTTGTGCACCAGAGCTGTCACAGCTATTCTTAGCTATCTCTAGCCACAAAACAGAGGCTTGCTCCAGGACTGGGAGCTCTAATCAGCCAGGGGTTGATCCCACCTCCCCAGGCAGGAGGTTGCTGCTTCTCCAAGAGCTGGGGGAATGCCTGAGCTCCCTGAGCAGCTCTGGCTGGCACATGCTGTGCCTGTCAGAGGTTTCAGGGCTCTCTTTGGCCAGGGATACCTGCACCTTGGTGACCCAGTGGTGAATCAATCCCTCCAGTGATGTCTGGTTTCAGCTTGGACTCTGGAAAGAAAATCAGTGACTAGGGAAGGGAGTAGTGGGTGTTTATTGCAACACAGAGTGTGGTTTGTGAGGCTGTTTCTAGAGCTCCCCAGGCCAGGAAATTACGTGCATTTTGGAACAAGTCACAGTCCATAGGATTCAGATAATACTTCTCAGAAACTCTCCTCATCCTCCAGCCCTGCTCTAAAGAGAGGTGAGGGGTGGCTCTCATTTGCTGATGTCCATCTGCAGCCTCCTGTGACTCTGTGGAGCATTCAGCTGCATTTCTTCTCAGCTGAACTCTCCAGCTCTGCTTTCCTTCCCTGCTCTGCTCTGCCAAGGCAGGTTTGCAGGACAGCAGAACCAATTCCCTGCTTCCTTCCAAGGCAGGCCTGGCCACAGCCCAGCCAAGACCAGTGGCCTCTTTCTGCAGAGCCAGAGTGGTGACACAGAAAAGCCTGGGGAGAAAACAAGCAAAGAGCAAAGCTGCAAAGGAAACTTTTGGCCACGTGTGCACCACTTGACCTGCTTGCAGCATCCTGAGCAGCTGGGGCAGGGCTACAGCCCCTTTTGTCAGCACCAGCAGCCATGGGGGGCTGAGGAGGGCTGCAGGGCCTGCCTGCTCTTGCTGCTGTTGAGCAGTGCCAAGGGGCAGCATTTCCAACCCTGGCCTCCCCGGGTTCCCTCTGAGCAGGGCCCAGCCTGCTCCCCCACGTTCAGAGCCTGGAGAAGGCAGAGAGGTTTGTACATGGAGGGCATCAGCTGAGCTGATAGTGCAGCACAGCAGTGGGAGGGAGGCTCACAGCAGGATTGCAGCCACTTTTGTTTCCTTGCAGCATGCAAAGGGTGGAAGGAACAGGCTGCCCTGTTCTGGGGCAGGAGCCTTGAATTCTGCTTGCTTTGTTGCTGGCAGCTGCCCTGCCTGTGCTTCCTTCAGCAGGCTCCTCCCAGGGCTGCTGGGGCTCCTGTGACCTGTGAGGGTGGTGCCGCAGACTCCAGGGACAACTTAAATGCTCTAGTCGAGTCCAGATCAAGTTTGGAGATGCTTAAAGTACATTTTTTTTGTGTGTATTTGTGAAGCAGGTCCAGTTTGGGCTAGTACAGCCTCATAAACCATGGTCACAAGGCAGAGCCTCCAGGGCTGTGGAGGGGCATGGTTTTCTCTTCCTCTGAACCAGGCGTGGTTCAGAAAGGAGTGAGCAGTGTCCCAGCACCTGCACTCAGGCTTCCACTGTAGTTTTTTGAGAGCCTTTAGTTAAGTAAGCTGCGAGTGACTGACTGGATGGAACTGGTCCCTTGCACGAGACCTGTGAAGTGTCAGACCTTCCTTTGCCTTTGCCTTTCTTTGCCAGCTGGTTTGCTCTGCCTTAGGAGCACAGTCCAGTTCAGCTGTGACACCTGTCAGCAGAGCTAGGAGAGAGCTGGAGCAGGGGCACAGTTCTCAGTGGAAGGTGGTTAAAGCTCTCTGTGTCATTAGCACGGGCAGGATATTCCCTGTTGCTCCATACACACTGCCTGGGCAAAGCAGCTGCTGCACGAGCTGTGAGCACAGCCAGCGAGTGTCAGACCTTCCTTTGCCAGCTGGTTTGCTCTGCCACTAGAGAAACAACTCCTCAGGAGCACAGTCCAGTTCAGCTGTGACACCTGTCAGCAGAGCTAGGAGAGAGCTGGAGCAGGGGCACAGTTCTCAGTGGAAGGTGGTTAAAGCTCTCTGTGTCATTAGCACGGGCAGGATATTCCCTGTTGCTCCATACACACTGCCTGGGCAAAGCAGCTGCTGCACGAGCTGTGAGCACAGCCAGCCTAAGAACTGACCTCAAGAACAAGGTACAGCCCAGCCTGGCACAAAGGTTTCTGGTTTGTCACCTGGTTTCTGGAAGCTTCATGGAAGGCCATGAGCCCTGGCTGTGCTGTCCCAGCCTGGAGCTCCTGGCTCTGCCTGGCCTCTGTCTCTGTGCTGTGCCACAGGAACATCCCATGGCTTTGTCCCTGCAGGACATCAATGCCTACAACGGGGAACAGCCTGCAGAGAAGCTGCCCTTCCCCATCATTGCTGACAAGAACCGGGAGCTGGCTGTCAAGCTGGGCATGCTGGACCCAGATGAGCTGGACAAGGACGGGATGCCCCTGACCGCCCGTGTGGTGAGTGCCTGTCCCCACAGCACCTGGGGCTGCCCCGCAGCACAGACACACGGCCTGCCAGCCTGCCCTGTGGCTGTGGGCAGCTCACCTGGACGGGCATGGCCATCCTCAGGAGCTGGCATGGCTGGAACCATGGATTCTGTTACGGTGACCCACCGATCCTGGTTGTGCCTGTCCCAAAATAATTTTTGTCAGTGCTTGATCTGCTGGACTTTGCCTTTCCCCTCATGTGCTTACACTATAAGGGCACAGGTAGCAAAACATTGGCACTGGACACAGGAGCTCCCAGAGCAAAAGCACATTCCCTGGGCATCAGTTGTTCTCTAGATCCCCTCCATGGCATCTCCCCTGTCCCAACACCCGTGGTCAGGCAGCTCCCAGGAAAGGAAGGAGCATCAGGGCTGAGCAGATCCAGCAGAGCAGGCAGACCAATGTGCCCAGCCCCTGACACTGTCTCCCTGTGCTCAGGTGTTCGTTTTTGGCCCGGATAAGAAGCTGAAACTGTCTATCCTGTACCCAGCCACCACCGGGAGGAACTTTGATGAGATCCTGAGAGTGGTGGACTCCCTGCAGCTCACAGCATACAAGAAGGTCGCTACCCCTGTGGACTGGAAGGTGAGGAGCAGGGCAAAGCTCACAGCCAGGCACTGGGAACAGGCACTGCAGTGGCAGCCAGCCTCCCTTGGAGGGGCACCCCCAGGCTGGGGCAAGCAGCAGCTGGAGGCAGCCCTGCCTCTGGAGGCTCCTGTTTCCTGCAGCATAAGCTCCCAGTGGGCTGGGCCAGCTCACCCACCTCCCAGGAAAGCAGATCTTCCCCCAGGGCTTGGCATCAAGAGGGAGCCAGCACCACCTGCCCAGGGGTGCCTGAACTATAGGAATGGCTGAGCAGCCATGGGCAAGCTGTGCTCTGTCCAGCATCGCAGAGAGGCTCAGCCTGCCCCCTCCTCACTCCCTGTTCCCATGGCTGTGGGATGCCATTGGCAGGGCTGGCAGATGTTGGGGCTCTCCCTTTGGACATCTCCCGTGGCTCCTGGTGTAGCTCCCACTCTGCCCTCACTGCTGGCTCCCCTGGGACGTGCACTCACAGGGAGGCAGTGCCACCCGTGTCCAGCCCTGCCAGCTGCTCACAGTCCCCATTTGTCCCCCTCTGCTCCCCAGCCCGGTGACAGCGTCATGGTCGTGCCCACCTTACCTGACGAGGAAGCCAAGAAGCTCTTCCCCAAAGGAGTCTTCACCAAGGAGCTGCCGTCGGGCAAGAAGTACCTGCGCTACACCCCGCAGCCAGAGTGAGGCGTCTGTCCGTCTGTCTGTCTGTCCTGCTGGGATGCCGGAGCCTTCCCGAGTCCAGCGCCCGCCCCTCTGACACCGCACGACCACGGCCTCGTCCATCAGTGCCCGGCAGCACTGAACCAGCCCCCCTGTCCCTCCAGCCCATCCCCTCTGAACCGTGCCCGGGTGTTTTCCTGCCTGCCAGGACACGAGCACACCCGTGGGGACTGCGGGGCTCCTGCTGTGCTGTCCTGCCGCCTGGTGACAGCCATGAGAAGGGGTGTCCTGCTGGGACAGGGAGCTCTGGGGTCCCAAGCTGCTGCGTGCCTTTCAGAGCAGCCGTCTAACCTTTGGTCCTGTGAGTAGGGGAGGAGCTGCAGAGCCACATCTCTCACCTCTTAACTGCTTTTTTGTCTCTTGCTGGAAGGTGATGGTTTCCAGGTTTTGTGGAAGAGGGAATCAAGCAAATAAACTGACCTTCAGTACTACCTGCAGTGTCCCTTGTGTGTGTGCTGCCCCCAGGGCACCCTGCAGCATTTGCTGTGTTCCCTTGGGCACGCAGCTGGGATTTGTGCCCGGGCTCTGGAGGGGGGTGGCAGCAGCACAGACTGCCCTTGTTCTTGCTGAGGAAGGCCTTTTGGAAAGACAGCTTGTCCCAGGGCACACGGTCTCAGACAAGGGGAGGAAGAGTGTGCCTCAGCCTGGCTGCCCTTGGCTGTGGGCAGAGGGTCCTTCCCTGCTCCTGGGGCATGAGCAGGCACGACAGGAGCCGTGCACACTCCTGCCTGCTCTCCCACACCTCCACCTCAGGGATTTGTCAAGACATGAGCAGTGCTTTAATATAACAGAAGGAAAGAAAGCTGCTCACTGGATGGCTCATAGGGTGGCTGCCAGCATCCCTCAGTGCCCAGCACAGCCAGCAATGCTCAAAGGGAGCAGCTGTTCAAGAAATCAGCTAACTTAGGCACAAATGTATCCCCCCCATCCAGTGGGACTGGTGGGTTTGATGTTCAAGGTGAGCAAAACACCAAATGCAATGAGATCCCCCTCCAGGCTAAACCTCAGGCAGCACCCACAACCCTCTTTGATTACCCCTCCCCCCCAAAAAAAGAGGTTTATTAATTTTTAATTGCCTTCAGGAACTATGCAGTGAATATTGGTGTATTTCCCCAAATGGCTTTTAAATGAACCTTCGTTATGAAACTCCATATTATTCCCATGTATTATTTTGACTGGAAGATAGGAACAGTTGGTCTCTGGGCTGACTTTTGTTCTCACTCTTCCACTCTGCAAGAAAGGGGAAAGGGAATCTACAATTTCCAAAGGGAAACATCTTTTTTCAGTGTAGCTTTTCAGCTTTATCAAGCTGGGCAGCTTTCCTAGTTCCCATGGCTGGGCCGCATGAACTCCTGGGCTTCTTGCTGCTCCCTCACTGTGATCCAGTTTCCCAAGGGAAAAAGGAACTTTCCAGGCTTTCCAACCAACTGCACAATTTGCTGAAGTGTGAGGACACAGCCCCACGGCAGGATTTGTGCCAACAGCCTGCTCAGAGCATCCTCTGGGGAAGGGCACTGCAGGGCCAGCACAACCCCTCTGGGACAGCACAGAAGCCACCTGCAAGTCAGGACAAAGTGCAGCAAATCCTCCACCAGACCCAAGGGCTTAGAGCTAGCAGGGACAGCCACTGGTGCCTCTGCTGAGGCAGGTAGGGGCTGATGGAAATTCCATTAATTCCTGGTGCTGCCATGGCCCCAGAGGTACAAACCAGCCAGAGACACTCAAACACAAGGTTTGGCTCCAGTACAGCTCGAGTAGTTTTCTTTTAATCCCAGAGAAGTGAAATGCAACATTTTTTGAGTTGGTAATAACATCCAGAGACACAAGTCCAAGCCCCCTACTCGGTAAAGTCATTTGTGTTTAAGGCACTCTGCAAAACCAGCTTTCCTCTCTCTGATTTTCCCCACACGGCAGCAGAATACCTGGTTTGGTCTGTTCTCCATAGTGACATTCATCCATCCTGGCTCCTCTCCAGGAGCTGGAAACAGCAAATCCAGCGGGAGAAGCAGCAGGAGGCTGGGTCAGTAAACAGGGATGGGCAGGGCAGGGAGCCCGGGGGCTCCGAGCTTCTGCAGGGAGGGGGTGAGCACGGGGTGCCCTCCCTGCAGGTTCCCCTTGCTTCCCCTCCCTCTCAAAAAGGGCACGGGAGCCTGGGGACCCACAGGCATCCCTCCCCAGAGGTGCTCCCAGCAGCACCCCAAAAGGCAGGGGGCTGGGTGTGGGGGAGACCCAGCTGCCCCCACTGTGCAGCAGAAATGAGCCCCCCCCACCCCGACTTCCAGTTGTCAATAAATACCAATAAATAACTTAAATAAATAAATAGATAAATAAATAAGTGACCCGAAGCTGGGAAGGAGGGGAAGGGGCACCCCGAGGCTCAGGGCACAGGGAGTGTGAGGGTGGGCATTTCCATGGGCTGCCCCTCCCTGAGATAACGGGGTGCTGGTTGGGAAGGGGGCACAGGGAAAGCATCCCATGGGGTGAAGCCCAGGGTCTGAGTGCTCATCCAGCCACAGGGAATGAGCCAAACTCAGACTCGTACATGGGAACTCTCCCCCACACCTTCCCCCTTCCTTTGAGCACCAACAGCCCCAGAGCTCCATCTCCACCCCGGTGTGAACACCCTCCTTTGCCAACATGCACAATGCCTGCACGTTTCTGTAAACGCTGTTTGCACGTGTTTCTTTGCAAACAATTGTTGCAAACTTTTTTTTTCCCCTTCTTTTTCAACGGGGAAATGCCCACAAAGACAACCCATGCACCAAACCAAGTGCATCAAATCCAGCTGTCAGAGGAGTGGGAGTGGAAGCCTGGCAGAAGCCTGGAGAGATGAACACAGGCACAGCCCCAACGCCTGCCTGCAGGCTGGGGCAGCCCTGGGGCGTCAGGCACATGGCTACAGCCAGGCATGCAGCCTGACCCTGGCACCAGGATGTTGCAGACATTCATGGACAGAAATTCAGCTACTGCTGTCTCAGTGTCATGGCATCAGCCACGTGCCAAGGCTCAGACTGACCAGCAAATCCCAAGAGGTGGCAATGCTGAATTGAACAGCATCCCTGCAGCAGTGTCCCTGCTCTCCCAGACACTGGAGCCACGGCAGTGCCACAGCAGCTCCCCTGGCTGACACAGCATGCAGCCATTTCCCGTGGGTTTTGGGGAGCTGGCTCACGCAGCCTCTGGACACAGCATCCTCTCCCAGCAGGAAGCCCACCTTGGAGCTGCCTGTTCACTGGGGAACCCCTTCCTCTGGCATTTTAGCTCTGACGCTGCCAGAGATGTTTCTGTCCCCCTGGGTCAAAAGTATACACCTGCCTTACTTCAAACCAAAAGGTACTTACCCCTCCTCCCCCAGTCCTTAAGGAAAATTGTATTTCAAGTTTCTAACCCCTCTCCACACACACTTTTTGAGAAACAAAACATCAGCGATGGCAAAAGCCGCCATCGGTCCCACACCAGGACAAAACCACAGTCTCACAAGAGCAGGACATCTTCCCACACCAGCAAGCTCCCTGTGGGAGCTCTGCTGCAGAAAACACAGCAAACCAAAGCTCAAAGCCCTCTCTCCCTCCAAACCTGCCCCCAGGGAGGCTGTAGCCCCTGCAGAACCCGACATAGGCACGGAAAGCAGCAGGTTCCAGCCCGGGGCGAGGCCGGGCGGGAGGAGCAGGAGCGCTGGCCCCGGCACACGGAACTGTTGCACCAAGGCGTGCAAAGGAAATGCTCCCAGAGGGAAAATAAATAAAGAACTGGGTCAGCAGCAGCAAACACTACTGAGGGCAATAAATAGCACGGGGGTTTCACAGGGATTTTTGGTCTAAGATGCCTCGGGAGCCCCTGTGCTGGCAGGGCCCGGGGTGCATGAAGTGTCACCCAGCACTCCGCCCCAGGCTGGACCTTCCCAGCAGGAATGACCTGCATCCCAGGGCAGCACAACCTCCCTGCAGCGTGAAGAAAGCAGGGCTGCGAGCTGAGGAGCTGCAGGGCTCGTGCCAGGGAGGACAGAGCAGAGAAAGCAGCAAAAGCCATAACCACCGGCCCAGGAACGATGGAGCACCCAGAGCAGCAGCACAGCCATGGTTCATGCCTCTGCTGCAGCTCCAGGGTGAGATCCTGGGAACTGCCAGTTGCATCCCACAGCACCGTGCTGCCCCACAGACCAGCCAATGCCAGCCATCCAGGCAGCAAGGAGCGAGGAGAAAGGCAAATAAGTCCCCCTGTGACCCCTCCCAAGCACGGCAGCAGCAGGAGGCAGCCCCCAGGCAGCACATCCACCTCCTCTTTCCCAGGCAAACCCAGGCCTGCTCTGAACAGCCTCCACTCACATCCCTGCCCTCCACAGAGCTTGGGGAGGTACCACAAAGCGTGCTGGCCCAGTAGCCATGGGTGGCTGGGGAAGAGGCCTCCACGTGAGCCAGCATTTGCGTGGGAAATGAGCAAGCACCCAACTTGTAGCGAGGGAGCGGTGAAGCGAAGCGAGGCCAGGGTACCTCTGGGCTGGTTTGGGTACCACACACACACAGAGCACCCACAGGGCTGGGAGATCAGCACTGCCCTCATTTCCCACCTGGCTGAGATTCCCTTCTGCTCCCGAAGAGCAGAGCCAGCAGGACTCCGAGGGGAGGCTGAGGAACGCAAAGACTTAGTGCACCTTGAAACAAAAGGACATCTAACCTGCCCTTAGACCTCACTCCAAGACAGAAAAGAGCTATGGCATCTCCTACACTCACAACTACTCCAAACACACCCAGACGCATGCAAAACGTGTCCGGCTCCCCGCGGGCTGCAGCAGACCCCTCCTGGGCAGTGGCACCGGCAGCACCGGGCTCTGCCCGCCCCAGCACCGCCCGGTCCCGCCCCGCTGCCGGCCCTCCCGCCCGGTGCCAGCGGGCAGGAGAGGCTGGATCACGGATCTGAACTGCATAGGTACGGGACAAGGGACCACAGAGCCCCCGCTGCCAGCAGGAACAGCCTCTGCCTCTCCCTGCAGGGTGGGGAGCAGCATCTGCCCGGGCACCGTTCAGCCACACTCGTGCTCCTCGCGCTGCCCCGCAGGGAAAGACGAGTCCTTTGTGTCAGACAGCCTCTGTGCCAGCTGCAAGTACTCCATTCCGCTTCCTGGGAAATCCTCCAGCTCAGCAAACCCTCTTCGGTGCCCTTGTGCCAGCCAGGCTCTATTTCTGACCGAGGAGGAGCCACGTTTGCAAGCACAACAACAAAGGCAGGAGAACCCGAGAGGTCTGCTCTGGCTCGGCAGTGCCGTTCGTCTGCAGCGGGCTGGGGGCACCCAGGTCCTCAGCTGCACGCCCTACTTGGGAGGTATCACCACGATGGGCTGCCCTCGCTTGGGTCTCCACATGAGCACCTGGGCGTCGTTGGCGTTGGGCTTCACTAGTGCGTTGGGTGGGATGGGCTCCATCCTGCTGAGGATCCGCGGCTGCTCCTGCTGAGTCCTGCCCACCAGCCGGGCCCTCTGCCCCAGCAGCTGCATGGGGTCCACCTCAATGTCCACTCGCATCCTCCACTTTATAGTCTGCAAGATGATCTTCTCCTTGGTGGTGGTGTTCATGGCCACGAGCCACGTGGTAAAGCTCTGGTCCCTCTTAATCCTGGTCAGCAGCGGCACGTTGCTGTTGCTGACGGGCACAGCCCACGTCACGCTGGGGTAGAAATTGTCGTTCATGCTCACCGAGAACCTGGAGATCTTGTTAGTGGGCCCCACCAGGGTCACGGTTTCTGTGGTGTTTCCATACCAGGGGTAGCTCACCCCATCCGAGTCGCTGATGGCTTTTACTCGTCCTTCTCGCAGGTCGGGCAGCTCCCAGCTCGACCTAGTGAAGAGGAAGAGGAAGATGAGCAGGGAAATGGCAGCAACGGTGCCTGGCGAGGGATGGGGAAGCCAGCAGCACAGGGACCTCTGCCTGCCTGCAGCAAACTCTCAGGGACAGCCCTGAAGAACAAATTCAGCTTCGGTTCCTCGAGCACGTCCAGATCGAGCTTTTGCTCTGCCAAGACAATGCCATTTTAATTAACCTGCAATTAAACTGACTCGGCCAAAACCCACTGCTGAGTCTCTTTGGGGTCACTCTCTCCTTCATCAGGTCCTGTGCTGAGAACAGCCTTCCCTGTCCCCCAGCTGACCAGGGCACAGCACAACCCAGCAGCAGCCCCCTCCTGCAGGAGGTCTGTGATTTCTACACCTTCAATACCGAAATCAGGAGAGAGTGCTGGAGAACAGCCTTCCCTGTCCCCCAGCTGACCAGGGCACAGCACAACCCAGCAGCAGCCCCCTCCTGCAGGAGGTCTGTGATTTCTACACCTTCAATACCGAGACACGTACAACAACTGACCCCCACAATTCTGCCTGCCCCTGGCACCATGAAATCCCTGCAATGTGGCTGGGGGGAGGGGAGTGCAGCCCAGATCTTTGCTGCTGGCCGTGCCACCAGCACCATGTGGCTACAGCGAGGCCTGTGTGGCAATAACACAGCAGAGGGGCTGGGGCCACACTTCTGCCACCCCTCCCAGTGACCACCTCCACTCCAACGTCCCCAGGTGCTCCAGTGCCCCACGCACACCAATCTGTGGCGATCCAAGGATGCAGGACAAGGAGCCCACCAGTGAGCTGCAGAACACAGCCCTCCGGACATCTCCCCTCTGGCAGCACCCCTTCCAAAGGCAGGAGACACAGACAGAGAGCCAACAGCTCTGCCCCCGGCATCCCCAAAGGGATTACAAGCCACCTGCACACTCAGCCTTGGGAAAGGCTGTTTTCCAGCTGCCACGTCTGCCCAGCACCGCAACCTTCCCCTCTTCTAACACAAGCCAAAGGGACAACTCCCCCGGCACTGCCCATGCTCCAGTCCCAGTCCCAAAGAAGAAACAATGTTTGGTGGGAGACAGCGGCCGCAAAGCCCTGGGAAGGGCGAGCTCCCGGCAGTGGGATGGTGTGGGACCAGCTGTGGGGCCCGAGGAGCAGGAACTGCGGGGTCGGGGAGCAGGGCTGGGGTGCAGGTGCTGCCCATGGGTGGCTGTGCCTGCAGAGGTGGGGCAGAGGGGCAGCACGGGGTGCTGGGGCTGGGGCTGCACTGGGTGCCAGGGTGCAGCTCCCAATGCCAGGGATGCAGCTCCCAGTGCCAGGGTGCAGCTCCCGGTGCCAGGATGCAGAACACAATGCTGGGACGCAGAACCCAATGACAGCAATGCAGCTCCCGGCGCCGGGGTGCAGTTCCCAGTGCTAGGGTGCAGCTCCCAATGCCAGCAATGCAGCTCCCAAAGCTAAGGTGCAGCTCCCCGTGCTGGGATGCAGTTCCCAATGCCGGGATGCAACTCCCAATGCCGGGATGCAGCTCCCAATGCCGGGATGCAGCTCCCGGTGCCGGGATGCAGTTCCCAATGCCGGGATGCAACTCCCAATGCCGGGATGCAGCTCCCAATGCCGGGATGCAGCTCCCGGTGCCAGCAATGCAGCTCCCGGTGCCCGCGGGCGGAGCAGGGCGGGTCGCGCCCCGGGAGCCCCGCCGTGCCCAGCCCGTGCCCAGGGCCGTGCCCCGCGCCCCGCGGTGCTCACACGCCCAGGTCGCTGTAGGTGTTGTAGAACTCCATGTGGTTGCAGGCCTGGATCCAGCCCACCACCCAGGTGTGCCGCCGGGCGATGGGCGGCATGAGGACGCGGGCGGAGGCGCGGAAGTAGGGCGTGCGGTACCGCAGCACCACCGGCGAGCTCTCCTCGATGGCCGTGGCCGCCGGCTCGATGGTGGCCGACACGTCCGACACCACGATCTGCTCGCGGCGCACCCGCGCCTTGCAGGCCACGCTCTGCAGGCACCCCATGGCCGCGGCCGAGCCGCCGTCACCGCGGGCCCGGCGGGGCGGCCGGTCCCATCGC